>NW_027305662.1:0-59145 GCF_039555335.1 Amphiura filiformis
AGCCTAGCCTAACCCTAACCACTAGCCCTAGCCCTAACCTAACCCCTAACCTAACCTAACCTAACTAGCCTAACCTAACCCTAGCCTAGCCTAGCCTAACCTAACCTAGCCCCTAGCCCCTAACCCCTAGCCCTATTTACCTTCCTGCCCTAGCCTAACCCCTAACCCCTAGCCTAGCCCTAGCAACCACAACCCCTAACCCTAACCTCAGCCCCCTAACCCCTAACCCCTAACCTAGCACCCTAGCCTAACCCCTAGCCTGGCCTTGCCCACAACCCCTAGCCCCTAGCCTGACCCCTGGCCCTAGCCCTAGCTAACCCCTGGCCTGGCCTAGCCCCTACCCCTAGCCTAACCCCTAGCCTAACCCCTAACCCTAACCTAACCTAACCTAACCTAACCTAACCTAGCCCTAAGCCTAACCTAACCCTAACCCTAACCCTAACCTAGCCTAACCCTTCTTTCCCTAACCTAACCTAACCCCTAGCCCTAGCCCTGTGCCTAACCCTAACCTAACCTAACCCCTAACCTAACCTAACCTGGCCCTAACCCTAACCCCTAACCTAGCCCTGGCCTACCCCCTAAGCCCTGGCCTATTTCTTCCCTGGCCCTAACCCCTGGCCTGGCCTGACCTAACTGGCCCTAGCCTGGCCCCCTGGCCTGGCCCAACCCTGGCCCTGGCCTAACCCTGGCCCTGGCCTGGCCCCCTGGCCCCTGGCCTGGCCTGGCCTTAACCTAGCCTAACCCCTAGCCTAAGCCTGGCCCTAATTTGGCACCCCTAACCCTAAGCCCCTAGCACAGCCTAACCCCTGGGCCCTAGCCCCTGGCCTAACCTAACCTAACCCTACCCCTAACCTAACCCTAACCTGGCCTGGCCTAACCCCTGGCCTAGCCTAACCTAACCCACAACCTAGCCTAGCCTAACCCCTAGCCCTAACCTAACCTAACAACCTAACCCTGGCCTAACCCCTGGCCCTGGCCTGGCCTAGCCTGGCCTAACCCCTAACCCTGGCCCCTAGCCCCTGGCCTGGCCTGGCCTAGCCTGGCCTATTTCTTCAACCTGGCCTAACCCCCTAACCCCTAACCAACCTAACCTAACCTAACCTAACCCTAACCTAACCTAACCCTAGCCCTAGCCTAACCTAACCCTAACCCCTTCTAACCTAACCTAACCCCTAACCCCTAAGCCCTAACCTAACCTAACCTAACCTAACCTAACCTAACCTAGCCTGGCCTAACCTAACCCCTAGCCTAACCTAGCCCCTAACCCTAACCTAGCCTAGCCCTAGCCCCCTAGCCTAACCTAACCCCTAGCCTAACCCCTGGCCTAGCCCCTAACCCTAGCCTAGCCCCTAGCCTAACCCCTAGCCTAGCCTAGCCTAACCCCTAGCCCTGGCCTAACCCCTGGCCTAGCCTAGCCTAGCCTAGCCTGGCCTGGCCCTGGCCTGGCCTGGCCTACCCCTGCCCTGGCCTAGCCTGGCCTACCCTGGCCTGGCCTGGCCTGGCCCTAGCCCCTGGCCTGGCCTGGCCTGGCCTGGCCTGGCCTGGCCTGGCCCCTGGCCTGGCCTGGCCTGGCCTGGCCTGGCCTGGCCTGGCCTGGCCTGGCCTGCCCTGGCCTGGCCTGGCCTGGCCTGGCCTGGCCTGGCCTGGCCTGGCCTGGCCTGGCCTGGCCTGGCCTGGCCTGGCCTGGCCTGGCCTGGCCTGGCCTGGCCTGGCCTGGCCTGGCCTGGCCTGGCCTGGCCTGGCCTGGCCTGGCCTAACCCCCTGGCCCCTGGCCTGGCCTGGCCTGGCCTGGCCTGGCCTGGCCTGGCCTGGCCTGGCCTGGCCTGGCCTGGCCTGGCCTGGCCTGGCCTGGCCTGGCCTGGCCTGGCCTGGCCTGGCCTGGCCTGGCCTGGCCTGGCCTGGCCTGGCCTGGCCTGGCCTGGCCTGGCCTGGCCTGGCCTGGCCTGGCCTGGCCTGGCCTGGCCTGGCCCTGGCCTGGCCTGGCCTGGCCTGGCCTGGCCTGGCCTGGCCTGGCCCTGGCCCTGGCCTGCCTGGCCTGGCCTGGCCTGGCCTGGCCTGGCCTGGCCTGGCCTGGCCTGGCCTGGCCTGGCCTGGCCTGGCCTGGCCTGGCCTGGCCTGGCCTGGCCTGGCCTGCCCTGGCCTGGCCTGGCCTGGCCTGGCCTGGCCTGGCCTGGCCTGGCCTGGCCTGGCCTGGCCTGGCCTGGCCTGGCCTGGCCTGGCCTGGCCTGGCCTGGCCTGGCCTGGCCTGGCCTGGCCTGGCCTGGCCTGGCCTGGCCTGGCCTGGCCTGGCCTGGCCTGGCCTGGCCTGGCCTGGCCTGGCCTGGCCTGGCCTGGCCTGGCCTGGCCTGGCCTGGCCTGGCCTGGCCTGGCCTGGCCTGGCCTGGCCTGGCCTGGCCTGGCCTGGCCTGGCCTGGCCTGGCCTGGCCTGGCCTGGCCTGGCCTGGCCTGGCCTGGCCTGGCCCTGGCCTGGCCTGGCCTGGCCTGGCCTGGCCTGGCCTGGCCCTGGCCTGGCCTGGCCTGGCCTGGCCTGGCCTGGCCTGGCCTGGCCTGGCCTGGCCTGGCCTGGCCTGGCCTGGGCCTGGCCTGGCCTGGCCTGGCCTGGCCTGGCCTGGCCTGGCCTGGCCTGGCCTGGCCTGGCCTGGCCTGGCCTGGCCTGGCCTGGCCTGGCCTGGCCTGGCCTGGCCTGGCCTGGCCTGGCCTGGCCTGGCCTGGCCTGGCCTGGCCTGGCCTGGCCTGGCCTGGCCTGGCCTGGCCTGGCCTGGCCTGGCCTGGCCTGGCCTGGCCTGGCCTGGCCTGGCCTGGCCTGGCCTGGCCTGGCCTGGCCTGGCCTGGCCTGGCCTGGCCCCTGGCCTGGCCTGGCCTGGCCTGGCCTGGCCTGGCCTGGCCTGGCCTGGCCTGGCCTGGCCTGGCCTGGCCTGGCCTGGCCTGGCCTGGCCTGGCCTGGCCTGGCCTGGCCTGGCCTGGCCTGGCCTGGCCCCTGGCCTGGCCTGGCCTGGCCTGGCCTGGCCTGGCCTGGCCTGGCCCTGGCCTGGCCTGGCCTGGCCTGGCCTGGCCTGGCCTGGCCTGGCCTGGCCTGGCCTGGCCTGGCCTGGCCTGGCCTGGCCTGGCCTGGCCTGGCCTGGCCTGGCCTGGCCCTGGCCTGGCCTGGCCTGGCCTGGCCTGGCCTGGCCTGGCCTGGCCTGGCCTGGCCTGGCCTGGCCTGGCCTGGCCTGGCCTGGCCTGGCCTGGCCTGGCCTGGCCTGGCCTGGCCTGGCCTGGCCTGGCCTGGCCTGGCCTGGCCTGGCCTGGCCTGGCCTGGCCTGGCCTGGCCTGGCCTGGCCTGGCCTGGCCTGGCCTGGCCTGGCCTAACCTGGCCTAACCTGGCCTGGCCTGGCCTGGCCTGGCCTGGCCTGGCCTGGCCTGGCCTGGCCTGGCCTGGCCTGGCCTGGCCTGGCCTGGCCTGGCCTGCCCTGGCCCTAACCCCTGGCCTGGCCCTGGCCTACCCCTGGCCTGGCCTGGCCTGGCCTGGCCTGGCCTGGCCTGGCCTGGCCTGGCCTGGCCTGGCCTGGCCTGGCCTGGCCTGGCCTGGCCTGGCCTGGCCTGGCCTGGCCTGGCCTGGCCTGGCCTGGCCTGGCCTGGCCTGGCCTGGCCCTGGCCTGGCCTGGCCTGGCCTGGCCTGGCCTGGCCTGGCCTGGCCTGGCCTGGCCTGGCCTGGCCTGGCCTGGCCTGGCCTGGCCTGGCCTGGCCTGGCCTGGCCTGGCCTGGCCTGGCCTGGCCTGGCCTGGCCTGGCCCTGGCCTGGCCTAGCCTGGCCTGGCCCCTGGCCCCTGGCCTGGCCTAACCCTAGCCTGGCCTGGCCTAACCCCTAACCCCTAACCTAACAACCTGGCCTAACCCCTGGCCTGGCCTGGCCTGGCCTGGCCTACCCTAGCCTGGCCTGGCCTGGCCTGGCCTGGCCTGGCCTGCCCTGGCCTAGCCCCCTAACCCCTGGCCTGGCCCTGGCCTTAGCCCCTGGCCCCTGGCCTGGCCCTAGCCTGGCCTGGCCTGGCCTGGCCTGGCCTGGCCTGGCCTGGCCTGGCCTGGCCTGGCCTGGCCTGGCCTGGCCTGGCCTGGCCTGGCCTGGCCTGGCCTGGCCTGGCCTGGCCTGGCCTGGCCTGGCCTGGCCTGGCCTGGCCTGGCCTGGCCTGGCCTGGCCTGGCCTGGCCTGGCCTGGCCTGGCCTGGCCTGGCCTGGCCTGGCCTGGCCTGGCCTGGCCTGGCCTGGCCTGGCCTGGCCTGGCCTGGCCTGGCCTGGCCTGGCCTGGCCTGGCCTGGCCTGGCCTGGCCTGGCCTGGCCTGGCCTGGCCTGGCCTGGCCTGGCCTGGCCTGGCCTGGCCTGGCCTGGCCTGGCCTGGCCTGGCCTGGCCTGGCCTAACCCCTGGCCTGGCCTAACCCTAACCCTGGCCTGGCCTGGCCTGGCCTGGCCTGGCCTGGCCTGGCCTGGCCCCTGGCCCCTAGGCCTGGCCTAACCCTGGCCTGGCCTAGCCTGGCCTAGCCTGGCCTGGCCTGGCCTGGCCTGGCCCCCCTGGCCTGGCCTGGCCTGGCCTGGCCTGGCCTGGCCCTGGCCCTGGCCTGGCCCCTGGCCTGGCCTGGCCTGGCCTGGCCTGGCCTGGCCTGGCCTGGCCTGGCCTGGCCTGGCCTGGCCTGGCCTGGCCTGGCCTGGCCTGGCCTGGCCTGGCCTGGCCCTGGCCTGGCCTGGCCTGGCCTGGCCTGGCCTGGCCTGGCCTGGCCTGGCCTGGCCTGGCCTGGCCTGGCCTGGCCTGGCCTGGCCTGGCCTGGCCTGGCCTGGCCTGGCCTGGCCTGGCCTGGCCTGGCCTGGCCTGGCCTGGCCTGGCCTGGCCTGGCCTGGCCTGGCCTGGCCTGGCCTGGCCTGGCCTGGCCTGGCCTGGCCTGGCCTGGCCTGGCCTGGCCTGGCCTGGCCCTGGCCCTGGCCTGGCCTGGCCTGGCCTAACCTGGCCTAACCTAACCCTGGCCTGGGCCTGGCCTGGCCTGGCCTGGCCTGGCCTAACCTGGCCTGGCCTGGCCCCTAACCCTGGCCTGGCCCTGGCCCTGGCCTGGCCTGGCCTGGCCTGGCCCCTGGCCTGGCCTGGCCTGGCCTGGCCTGGCCTGGCCTGGCCTGGCCTGGCCTGGCCTGGCCTGGCCTGGCCTGGCCTGGCCTGGCCTGGCCTGGCCTGGCCTGGCCTGGCCTGGCCTGGCCTGGCCTGGCCTGGCCTGGCCTGGCCTGGCCTGGCCTGGCCTGGCCTGGCCTGGCCTGGCCTGGCCTGGCCTGGCCTGCCTGGCCTGGCCTGGCCTGGCCTGGCCTGGCCTGGCCTGGCCTGGCCTGGCCTGGCCTGGCCTGGCCTGGCCTGGCCTGGCCTGGCCCTGGCCTGGCCCTGGCCTGGCCTGGCCTGGCCTGGCCTGGCCTGGCCTGGCCTGGCCTGGCCTGGCCTGGCCTGGCCTGGCCTGGCCTGGCCTGGCTGGCCTGGCCTGGCCTGGCCTGGCCTGGCCTGGCCTGGCCTGGCCTGGCCTGGCCTGGCCTGGCCTGGCCTGGCCTGGCCTGGCCTGGCCCTGGCCTGGCCTGGCCCTGGCCTGGCCTGGCCTGGCCTGGCCTGGCCTGGCCTGGCCTGGCCTGGCCTGGCCTGGCCTAAGCCCTGGCCTGCCCCTGGCCTGGCCCTGGCCTGGCCTGGCCTGCCTGGCCTGGCCTAGCCTGGCCTGGCCTGGCCTGGCCTGGCCTGGCCTGGCCTAGCCTGGCCTGGCCTGGCCTGGCCTGGCCTGGCCCCTGGCCTGGCCCTGGCCTGGCCTGCCCTGGCCTGGCCTGCCTAGCCTGGCCTGGCCTGGCCTAGCCTGGCCTGGCCTGGCCTGGCCTGGCCTGGCCTGGCCTGGCCTAGCCTGGCCTGGCCTGGCCTGGCCTGGCCTGGCCTGGCCTGGCCTGCCCCTGGCCTGGCCTGGCCTGCCTGGCCTGGCCTGGCCTGGCCTGGCCTGGCCTGGCCTGGCCTGGCCTGGCCTGGCCTGGCCTGGCCTGGCCTGGCCTGGCCTGGCCTGGCCCCTGGCCTGGCCTGGCCTGGCCTGGCCTGGCCTGGCCTGGCCTGGCCTGGCCTGGCCCTGGCCTGGCCTGGCCTGGGCCTGGCCTGGCCTGGCCTGGCCTGGCCTGGCCCCTGGCCTGGCCTGGCCTAACCCCCTGGCCCTGGCCTGGCCTAGCCTGGCCTGGCCTGGCCTGGCCTGGCCTGGCCTGGCCTGGCCTGGCCTGGCCTGGCCTGGCCTGGCCTGGCCTGGCCTGGCCTGGCCTGGCCTGGCCTGGCCTGGCCTGGCCTGGCCTGGCCTGGCCTGGCCTGGCCTGGCCTGGCCTGGCCTGGCCTGCCCCTGGCCTGGCCTGGCCTGGCCTGGCCTGGCCTGGCCTGGCCTGGCCTGGCCTGGCCTGGCCTGGCCTGGCCTGGCCTGGCCTGGCCTGGCCTGGCCTGGCCTGGCCTGGCCTGGCCTGCCTGGCCTGGCCTGGCCTGGCCTGGCCTGGCCTGGCCTGGCCTGGCCTGGCCTGGCCTGGCCTGGCCTGGCCTGGCCTGGCCCTGGCCTGGCCTGGCCTGGCCTGGCCTGGCCTGGCCTGGCCTGGCCTGGCCTGGCCCTGGCCTGGCCTGGCCCCTGGCCTGGCCTGGCCTAACCCTGGCCTGGCCTGGCCTGGCCTGGCCTAACCCCTGGCCTAACCTGGCCCTGGCCCTAACCCCCTGGCCTGGCCTGGCCCCTGCCTGGCCTGGCCTAAGCCCCTGGCCTGGCCCTGGCCTGGCCTGCCCTAACCTGGCCTAAGCCTGGCCTGGCCTGGCCTGGCCTGGCCTGGCCTGGCCTGGCCTGGCCCCTGGCCTGGCCTGGCCTAACCAACCCCTGGCCTGGCCTGGCCTGGCCTGGCCTGGCCCTGGCCTGCCCTGGCCTGGCCTGGCCTGGCCTGGCCTGGCCCTGGCCTGGCCCTGGCCTGGCCTGGCCTGGCCTGGCCTGGCCTGCCCTGGCCTGGCCTGGCCTGGCCTGGCCTGGCCTGGCCTGGCCTGGCCTGGCCTGGCCTGGCCTGGCCTGGCCTGGCCTGGCCTGGCCTGGCCTGGCCTGGCCTGGCCTGGCCTGGCCTGGCCTGGCCTGGCCTGGCCTGGCCTGGCCTGGCCTGGCCTGGCCTAACCCTGGCCTGGCCTGGCCCCTGGCCTGGCCTGGCCTGGCCTAACCCCTAGCCTGGCCTGGCCTGGCCCCTGGCCTGGCCTAACCCCTGGCCCTGGCCTGGCCTGGCCTGGCCTGGCCTGGCCTAGCCTGGCCTGGCCTAGCCAACCTAGCCTAGCCTGGCCTGGCCTAACCCTAGCCTAAGCCCCTGGCCTGGCCCTGGCCTGGCCTGGCCCTGGCCTGGCCTGGCCTGGCCCTGGCCTGGCCTAGCCTGGCCTCTTGGCCTGGCCTGGCCTGGCCTGGCCTACCCTAACCTGGCCTGGCCTGGCCTGGCCCCCTGGCCTGGCCTGGCCTGGCCTGGCCTGGCCCTGGCCTGGCCTGGCCTGGCCTGGCCTAACCCTGGCCTGGCCTGGCCTGGCCTGGCCCTAGCCTGGCCTGGCCTGGCCTGGCCTGGCCTGGCCTGGCCTAGCCTGGCCTGGCCTGGCCTGCCTGGCCTGGCCTGGCCTGGCCTGGCCTGGCCTGGCCTGGCCTGGCCTGGCCTGGCCTGGCCTGGCCTGGCCTGGCCTGCCTGCCCCTGGCCTGGCCTGGCCTGGCCTGGCCTGGCCTGGCCTGGCCTGGCCTGGCCTGGCCTGGCCTGGCCTGGCCTGGCCTGGCCCCTGGCCTGGCCTGGCCTGGCCTGGCCTGGCCTGGCCTGGCCTGGCCTGGCCTGGCCTGGCCTGGCCTGGCCTAACCCTGGCCTGGCCTGGCCCCTGGCCTAACCCTAAGCCCTGGCCTGGCCTGGCCTGGCCTGGCCTAGCCTAACCCCTAACCTAGCCTAACCCTAGCCCTGGCCTAACCCTAGCCTGGCCTGGCCTGGCCTGGCCTAGCCTAGCCTAGCCCTGGCCTTCCCTGGCCTGGCCTGGCCTGGCCTGGCCTGGCCTGGCCTGGCCTGGCCTGGCCTGGCCTGGCCTGGCCTGGCCTAACCCCTGGCCTGGCCCCCTGGCCTGGCCTAGCCCTGGCCTGGCCTGGCCTGGCCTGGCCTGGCCTGGCCTGGCCTGGCCTGGCCTGGCCCTGGCCTGGCCTGCCCCTGGCCTGGCCTGGCCTGGCCTGGCCTGGCCTGGCCTAACCTGGCCCCTGGCCTGGCCTGGCCTAACCCTAGCCTGGCCTGGCCCTGGCCTAGCCCTAACCCTGGCCTGGCCTGGCCTGGCCTGGCCTGGCCTGGCCTGGCCTGGCCTGGCCTGGCCTGGCCTGGCCTGGCCTGGCCTAGGCCTGGCCTGGCCTGGCCTGGCCTGGCCTGGCCTGGCCTGGCCTGGCCTGGCCCCTGGCCTGGCCTGGCCTGGCCTGCCCTGGCCTGGCCTGGCCTGGCCTGGCCTGGCCTGGCCCCTGGCCTGGCCTGCCCTGGCCTGGCCTGGCCTAACCCTGGCCTGGCCTAGCCTGGCCTGGCCTGGCCTGGCCTAGCCCCTGCCTGGCCTGGCCTGGCCTGGCCTGGCCTGGCCTGGCCCTGGCCAGCCTGGCCTGGCCTGGCCTGGCCTGGCCCCCTGGCCTGGCCTGGCCTGGCCTGGCCTGGCCTGGCCTGGCCTGGCCTGGCCTGGCCTGGCCTGGCCTGGCCTGGCCTGGCCTGGCCTGGCCTGGCCTGGCCTGGCCTGGCCTGGCCCTGGCCTGGCCTGGCCTGGCCTGGCCTGGCCTGGCCTGGCCTGGCCCCTGGCCTGGCCTGGCCTGGCCTGGCCTGGCCTGGCCTGGCCCCTGGCCTGGCCTGGCCTGGCCTGGCCTGGCCTGGCCTGGCCTGCCCCTGGCCTGGCCTGGCCTGGCCTGGCCTGGCCTGGCCTGGCCTGGCCTGGCCTGGCCTGGCCTGGCCTGGCCTGGCCTGGCCTGGCCTGGCCTGGCCTGGCCTGGCCTGGCCTGGCCTGGCCTGGCCTGGCCTGGCCTGGCCTGGCCTGGCCTGGCCTGGCCTGGCCTGGCCTGGCCTGGCCTGGCCCTGGCCTGGCCTGGCCTGGCCTGGCCTGGCCTGGCCTGGCCTGGCCTGGCCTGGCCTGGCCTGGCCTGGCCTGGCCTGGCCCTGGCCCTGGCCTGGCCTGGCTGGCCTGGCCTGGCCTGGCCCTGGCCTGGCCTGGCCTGGCCTGGCCTGGCCTGGCCCTGGCCCCTGGCCTGGCCTGGCCTAACCTAACCCCTAGCCTAACCTAGCCTGGCCTGGCCTAACCCCTAACCTAACCCCTGGCCTGGCCTAACCAACCTAACCCTAACCCCTGGCCCCTAACCCTAACCCCTGGCCCTAACCCTGGCCCTAGCCTAGCCTAGCCTGGCCTAGCCTAACCCTGGCCTGGCCTAGCCTGGCCTAACCCCTGGCCTAGCCTAGCCCCTAGCCTGGCCTGGCCTGGCCTGGCCTGGCCCCTAGCCTAACCTGGCCTGGCCTGGCCTGGCCCCTGGCCTGGCCTGGCCTGGCCTGGCCCCTGGCCCCTGGCCTGGCCTGGCCTGGCCTGGCCTAACCCCCCTGGCCTGGCCTGGCCTGGCCTGGCCTGGCCTGGCCTACCCCTGGCCTGGCCTGGCCTGGCCTGGCCTGGCCTGGCCTGGCCTGGCCTGGCCTGGCCTGGCCTGGCCTGGCCTGGCCTGGCCTGGCCTGGCCCCTGGCCTGGCCTAACCCTGGCCCTGGCCTAACCCTGGCCTGGCCTGGCCTGGCCTGGCCTGGCCTAACCCTAACCTAACCTGGCCTAACCCCCCCCCTAACCTGGCCCCTAACCTAACCTAGCCTAGCCTAACCCCTGGCCTAGCCTGGCCTAACCCTAACCCCTAACCTAGCCTAACAACCTAACCCCTGGCCTGGCCTGGCCTGGCCCTGGCCTTTCCCTAACCCCTAACCTAGCCTGGCCTGGCCTAGCCCTGGCCTGGCCCTGGCCCCTGGCCCCTAGCCTAACCCCTGGCCTGGCCTGGCCTGGCCTGGCCTGGCCTAGCCCTGGCCTAACCTGGCCTGGCCTGGCCTAACCCCTGGCCTGGCCCTAGCCTGGCCTGGCCTGGCCTGGCCTGGCCTGGCCTGCACAAGCCTGGCCCTAACCCCTGGCCTGGCCTGGCCTGGCCTGGCCTGGCCTGGCCTGGCCTGGCCCTGGCCTGGCCTGGCCTGGCCCCTGGCCCTGGCCCTGAGCCCTGGCCTGGCCTGGCCTGGCCTAGCCCCTGGCCTGGCCTGGCCTGGCCTACCCCTGGCCTGGCCTGGCCTGGCCTGGCCTGGCCTTACAACCCTTCTTCCCTGGCCTAGCCTGGCCTGGCCTAGCCTGGCCTGGCCTGGCCTGGCCTGGCCTAGCCCTGGCCTACCTAACCTAACCTGGCCCCTAACCTGGCCTGGCCTGGCCTGGCCTGGCCTGGCCTGGCCTGGCCTGGCCTGGCCCTGCCTGGCCTGGCCTGGCCTGGCCTGGCCTGGCCCTGGCCTGGCCTGGCCCCCTGGCCTTGGCCTGGCCTGGCCTGGCCTGGCCTGGCCCTGGCCTGGCCTGGCCTGGCCTGGCCTGGCCTGGCCTGGCCTGGCCTGGCCTGGCCTGGCCTGGCCTGGCCTGGCCTGGCCTGGCCCTAACCCCTGGCCTGGCCTGGCCTGGCCTGGCCTGGCCTGGCCTAAATTACTTGGCCTGGCCTGGCCTGGCCTGGCCTGGCCTGGCCTGGCCTGGCCTGGCCTGGCCTGCAGCCCCAGCCCTGGCCTAACCTGGCCTGGCCTAGCCTCAACCCCTAACTTCAACCTTCTAGCCTAACCTAACCTAACCCTAACTTGCCTGGCCTAACCTAACCCCTAAACCTAACCTAGCCTAACCCCTAGCCGATTTAAGCCCCTAACCTAACCTAACCTTCTTCTTAACCCTAATCCTAACCTAACCTAGCCTAGCCCCTAGCCCTAGCCCTAGCCTAACCTAGCCCTAACCCCCTAACCTAGCCTAACCCCTAACCTGGCCTAACCTAGCCCTAACCCCTAGCAACCCTAGCCTCAACCTGACCTTCTTCAGCCTAACCCTGGCCTGGCCTGGCCTAGCCCCTAAGGCCCCTAGCCCCTAACCCTGGCCCAAAAGCCTAGCCTGGCCTGGCCTAACCTGCCTAGCCTACCTGTTTCAGCCCTGGCCTGCCCCTACCCCTAGCCTAACCTAGCCTAGCCTAACCTGCCTAACCTAACCTAACTTCTAGCCTAACCTGGCCTAACCCCTGCCTAGCCTGGCCTAACCCCCTTCTTCCTAACCCTAACCCCTAACCCCTAACCCTAACCTAACCCTAACCTAACCCTAACCCCTAACCCCTAACCCTAACCCTAACCCTAACCTAACCCTAACCTAACCCTAACCTACCCTAACCTAACCTAACCCCTAACCCTGGCCTATATGGCCCTATTTGGGGTGGTTCCCGTCATCCGATTTGGTTAAAAAGTGAGATCCAAGTAGACCTAGACGAGCTCTACATGTGTCGTCCAATTTATGTTCCGCAGGTTTTTAGTTTGTTAGATATAGGCGGCTGTTCCATTTAATTTACATACTCACCCAGGGCTGTAGAAGCCATATCTCCTTAACGGAATGTGCTATTGACCTGATTTTTTTTGCAAAACGTAGATCGTATTTAGTTCTACAAATAACCTCACAGGCAAAAAAAATCTAATGGGTCATCTTCACTTTCAAAATGGCGTTTTAAATTTGTTTCCATAGACTTATGTACAAACTTTGCACCCTGGTAACTCGGCCAAAAAGAGCAGCTAAGCTAAGCCTACGCGGATCCATGATAACCCTACCTAGGTCTACCAAGACAACCTAGAGCCAGACCTTAGCAGTCCCAGGAAAGTTCGGGCATTTCGGATTAACTCTAACCCTAACCCTAACCCTAACCCTAACCCTAACCCTAACCCTAACCCTTGGCCTATATGGACTATTTGGGGTGGTTCCCGTCATCCGATTTGGTTAAAAATTGAGATCCAAGTAGACCTCGACGAGCTCTATATGTGTCGTCCAATTTATGTTCGGCAAGTTTTTAGTTTGTTAGATATAGGCGGCTGTTCCATTTAATTTACATACTCAGCCAGGGCTGTAGAAGCCATATCTCCTTAACGGAATGTGCTATTGACCTGATTTTTTTGCAAAACGTAGATCGTATTTAGTTCTACAAATAACCTAACAGGAAAAAAAATCTAATGGGTCATCTTCACTTTCAAAATGGCGTTTTAAATTTGTTTCCATAGACTTATGTACAAACTTTGCACCCTGGTAACTCGGCGAAAAAGAGCAGCTAAGCTAAGCCTACGCGGATCCATGATAACCCTACCTAGGTCTACCAAGACAACCTAGAGCCAGACCTTAGCAGTCCCAGGAAAGTTCGGGCATTTCGGATTAACTCTAACCCTAACCCTAACCCTAACCCTAACCCTAACCCTAAACCTAAAAACCTAACCCTAACCCTAACCCTAACCCTAGCACAACTCCTAGCTCCCAACCATATTTACGGCAATATGCCGTAACTCTAACCCTAACCCTAACCCTAACCCTAACCCTAACCCTAACCCTATATATGGCCTATTTGGGGTGGTTCCCGTCATCCGATTTGGTTAAAAATTGAGATCCAAGTAGATCTCGACGAGCTCTACATGTGTCGTCCAATTTATGTTCCGCAGGTTTTTAGTTTGTTAGATATAGGCGGCTGTTCCATTTAATTTACATACTCACCCAGGGCTGTAGAAGCCATATCTCCTTAACGGAATGTGCTATTGACCTGATTTTTTTTGCAAAACGTAGATCGTATTTAGTTCTACAAATAACCTCACAGGCAAAAAAAAAATCTAATGGGTCATCTTCACTTTCAAAATGGCGTTTTAAATTTGTTTCCATAGACTTATGTACAAACTTTGCACCCTGGTAACTCGGCCAAAAAGAGCAGCTAAGCTAAGCCTACGCGGATCCATGATAACCCTACCTAGGTCTACCAAGACAACCTAGAGCCAGACCTTAGCAGTCCCAGGAAAGTTCGGGCATTTCGGATTAACTCTAACCCTAACCCTAACCCTAACCCTAACCCTAACCCTAACCCTAACCCTTGGCCTATATGGACTATTTGGGGTGGTTCCCGTCATCCGATTTGGTTAAAAATTGAGATCCAAGTAGACCTCGACGAGCTCTATATGTGTCGTCCAATTTATGTTCGGCAAGTTTTTAGTTTGTTAGATATAGGCGGCTGTTCCATTTAATTTACATACTCAGCCAGGGCTGTAGAAGCCATATCTCCTTAACGGAATGTGCTATTGACCTGATTTTTTTTGCAAAACGTAGATCGTATTTAGTTCTACAAATAACCTCACAGGCAAAAAAAAAAAAAATCTAATGGGTCATCTTCACTTTCAAAATGGCGTTTTAAATTTGTTTCCATAGACTTATGTACAAACTTTGCACCCTACCCTAACCCTAACCTAACCCTAACCCTAACCCTAACCCTAACCCTAACCCTAACCCTAACCCTTGGCCTATATGGACTATTTGGGGTGGTTCCCGTCATCCGATTTGGTTAAAATTGAGATCCAAGTAGACCTCGACGAGCTCTATATGTGTCGTCCAATTTATGTTCGGCAAGTTTTTAGTTTGTTAGATATAGGCGGCTGTTCCATTTAATTTACATACTCAGCCAGGGCTGTAGAAGCCATATCTTCTTATCGGAATGTGCTATTGACCTGATTTTTTTTGCAAAACGTAGATCGTATTTAGTTCATAAATAATCTCACAAGCTAAAAAATCTAATGGGTCATCTTCACTTTAAAAATGGCGCGTTTTAAATTTGTTTCCATAGACTTATGCACAAACTTTGCACCCTGGTAACTCAGCCAAAAAGAGCAGCTAAGCTAAGCCTACGCGGATCCATGATAACCCTACCTAGGTCTACCAAGACAACCTAGAGCCAGACCTTAGCAGTCCCAGGAAAGTTCGGGCATTTCGGATTAACTCTAACCCTAGCCATTGGATAGCTCCAGGTAAGGCGTATTATGTGTTCTCTCTTTCTATGAGTGATATATCCTGTGTGAAATCATATTTGATGTGGTTAAAAGCAAAATCAAAGGTCACACAAAAGGTCAAAGGTTATTCAAGGGTCAAATTTTGGACAAACTTTTTTAGCCGCCATCCTGGATTTTTGAAGATGTGAGTTTTTGATTTTTTAAATATTTTTCTCATATAGCATAAAAAATTAGCTGTCCAAAATTAACATTTGAATTAATTTGAGACAAACTTTTTTGGCCGCCATCTTGGATTTGTGAAGACGTGAGTTTTTGAATTTCTAAATATTTTCCCTTATAGCGTAAAAATTAGCTTTAAAAATACCATTTCGTTAATTTTGGACAATTTTTTGGGCCGCCATCTTGGATTTAAGAAAAAAAAAATATCTCAAGAACGAAATGCACTATAGAAATGGTTAGTGTCTCATATTAAAGCTTATTTAACATACTTTACTATGATATACAATTCGTTGACCTTTGACCTTGTTTAGTGATTTTATGAGAAAAAATGTACATTTGACCTCTGATTGACCTTTGACCTCGGTGGTGAAAAGAGTTCCTCATACCAATCCTTCATCTCAAATATGAACTTCAAGGAACTTATAATAACTTAAAACGAATATTAAAGACTTGTTTCAAAGCCACCGTAAATTTCTTAAATGTGATACTTTGGTCATTTGAGTTTTACACATGTCATTTGAGCCATTGGATAGCTCCAGGTAAGTCGTATTATATGTTCTCTCTTTCTATGAGTGATATATCCTGTGTGAAATCATATTTGATGTGGTTAACTACAAAGTCAACGGTCACATAAAAGGTCAAAGGTTAATCAAGGGTCAAATTTTGGACAAATTTGTTTAGCCGCCATCCTGGATTTTTGAATTTTTGAGTTTTTAAATTTTTAAATATTTCCCCATACAAAATTAGCTTTCCAAAATACAATTTTCATTAATTTTGGACAAACCTTTTTTAGCCGCCATCTTGGATTTTTGAAGCCGTGATTTTTTGAATTTTTTAATATTTTTCCCATATAGCATAAAAAATTAGCTTTCCAAAAATACGATTTTCATTAATTTTGGACAAACTTTTTTAGCCGCCATCTTGGATTATATGGACTATTTGGGGTGCTTCCCGTCATCCGATTTGGTTAAAATTGAGATCCAAGTAGACCTCGACGAGCTCTATATGTGTCGTCCAATTTATGTTCGGCAAGTTTTTAGTTTGTTAGATATAGGCGGCTGTTCCATTTAATTTACATACTCAGCCAGGGCTGTAGAAGCCATATCTCCTTATCGGAATGTGCTATTGACCTGATTTTTTTTTGCAAAACGTAGATGTCAACAACCTCTTTAGCTTTCTTCATAGGTTCAAATTTGTAAAAGCCCAAATACACCCTCAAAAATGCAATTCAATTTTTTCCCATAGACTTATGTACAAACTTTGACCCCTAGGGTTAGGTATTTTTAATTGGAGTATCAAAAACCCAACGGGGATCCATACTGTCCTTCATCAGACCTATCATATACTCGAAGCACAACTCCTAGCTCCCAACCATATTTACGGCAATATGCCGTAACTCTAACCTACCCCTAACCCTAACCCTAACCCTAACCCTAACCCTAACCCTATATATGGCCTATTTGGGGTGGTTCCCGTCATCCGATTTGGTTAAATTTTGTGATCCAAGTAGATCTCGACGAGCTCTACATGTGTCGTCCAATTTATGTTCCGCAGGTTTTAGTTTGTTAGATATAGGCGGCTGTTCCATTTAATTTACATACTCACCCAGGGCTGTAGAAGCCATATCTCCTTAACGGAATGTGCTATTGACCTGATTTTTTTTGCAAAACGTAGATCGTATTTAGTTCTACAAATAACCTCACAGGCAAAAAAATCTAATGGGTCATCTTCACTTTCAAAATGGCGTTTTAAATTTGTTTCCATAGACTTATGTACAAACTTTGCACCCTGGTAACTCGGCCAAAAGAGCAGCTAAGCTAAGCCTACGCGGATCCATGATAACCCTACCTAGGTCTACCAAGACAACCTAGAGCCAGACCTTAGCAGTCCCAGGAAAGTTCGGGCATTTCGGATTAACTCTAACCCTAACCTAACCTAACCCTAACCCTAACCCTAACCCTAACCCTAACCCTAACCCTAACCCTAACCCTAACCCTAACCCTAACCCTAACCCTAACCCTAACCCTAACCCCTAACCCTAACCCTGGCAAGTAAAAATATTGAAATTTTGGCAATTATTGATCTCAAAATGGCGATAATCACGTGCCAAAATGTGCAAACAAAGTCAGACTTTTTTGTGTCCGCCCAGTCCAACTGATCATGTGGAAGACACTGGCAAGAAAAAAGATTGAAATTTCGGCAATTATTGATCTCAAAATGGCGATATCACGGAAAATACAATTTCAACACGATTTAGGCGAAATAGGATATGCTTGAATTTTGCGCCAAAATATGCAAACAAAGTCAGACTTTTTTGTGTCCGCCAAGTCCAACTGATCATGTGGAAGACACTGGCAAGAAAAAAGATTGAAATTTCGGCAATTATTGATCTCAAAATGGCGATATTACGGAAAATGTAATTTTAACACGATTTAGGCGAAATAGGATATGCTTGAATTTAGCCCAAAATGTGCAAACAAAGTCAGACTTTTTTGTATCCGCCCAGTCAAACTGATCATGTGGAAGACAGTGGCAAGAAAAAAGATTGAAATTTCGGCAATTATTGATGTCAAAATGGCGATATCACGGAAAATGCAATTTCAACACGATTTAGGCGAAATAGGATATGCTTGAATTTAGCCCCAAAATGTGCAAACAAAGTCAGACTTTTTTGTGTCCGCCCAGTCCAACTGATCATGTGGAAGACACTGGCAAGAAAAAATATTGAAATTTTGGCAATTATTGATCTCAAAATGGCGATATCACGGAAAATACAATTTCAACACGATTTAGGCGAAATAGGATATGCTTGAATTTTACGCCAAAATGTGCAAACAAAGTCAGACTTTTTTGTGTCCGCCCAGTCCAACTGATCATGTGGAAGACACTGGCAAGAAAAAATATTGAAATTTCGGCAATTATTGATCTCAAAATGGCGATATCACGGAAAATACAATTTCAACACGATTTAGGCGAAATAGGATATGCTTGAATTTTGCGCCAAAATGTGCAAACAAAGTCAGACTTTTTTGTGTCCGCCCAGTCCAACTGATCATGTGGAAGACACTGGCAAGAAAAAAGATTGAAATTTTGGCAATTATTGATCTCAAAATGGCGATATCACGGAAAATACAATTTCAACACGATTTAGGCGAAATAGGATGTACTTGAATATACCACCAGAAGATGCAAACAAAGTCAGACTTTTTGTGTCCGCCCAGTCCAACTGATCATGTGGAAGACACTGGCAAGAAAAAATATTGAAATTTCGGCAATTATTGATCTCAAAATGGCGATATCACGGAAAATACAATTTCAACACGATTTAGGCGAAATAGGATATGCTTGAATTTTGCGCCAAAATGTGCAAACAAAGTCAGACTTTTTGTGTCCGCCCAGTCCAACTGATCATGTGGAAGACACTGGCAAGAAAAAAAAAGATTGAAATTTCGGCAATTATTGATCTCAAAATGGCGATATCACGGAAAATGCAATTTCAACACGATTTAGGCGAAATAGGATATGCTTGAATTTTGCGCCAAAATATGCAAACAAAGTCAGACTTTTTGTGTCCGCCAAGTCCAACTGATCATGTGGAAGACACTGGCAAGAAAAAAGATTGAAATTTCGGCAATTATTGATCTCAAAATGGCGATATTACGGAAAATGTAATTTTAACACGATTTAGGCGAAATAGGATATGCTTGAATTTAGCCCCAAAATGTGCAAACAAAGTCAGACTTTTTTGTGTCCGCCCAGTCAAACTGATCATGTGGAAGACAGTGGCAAGAAAAAAGATTGAAATTTCGGCAATTATTGATCTCAAAATGGCGATATCACGGAAAATGCAATTTCAACACGATTTAGGCGAAATAGGATATGCTTGAATTTAGCCCAAAATGTGCAAACAAAGTCAGACTTTTTTGTGTCCGCCCAGTCCAACTGATCATGTGGAAGACACTGGCAAGAAAAAATATTGAAATTTTGGCAATTATTGATCTCAAAATGGCGATATCACGGAAAATACAATTTCAACACGATTTAGGCGAAATAGGATATGCTTGAATTTTGCGCCAAAATGTGCAAACAAAGTCAGACTTTTTGTGTCCGCCCAGTTCAACTGATCATGTGGAAGACACTGGCAAAAAAAAAAATATTGAAATTTCGGCAATTATTGATCTCAAAATGGCGATATCACGGAAAATACAATTTCAACACGATTTAGGCGAAATAGGATATGCTTGAATTTTGCGCCAAAATGTGCAAACAAAGTCAGACTTTTTTGTGTCCGCCCAGTCCAACTGATCATGTGGAAGACACTGGCAAGAAAAAAGATTGAAATTTTGGCAATTATTGATCTCAAAATGGCGATATCACGGAAAATACAATTTCAACACGATTTAGGCGAAATAGGATATGCTTGAATTTTGCGCCAAAATGTGCAAACAAAGTCAGACTTTTTTGTGTCCGCCCAGTCCAACTGATCATGTGGAAGACACTGGCAAGAAAAAATATTGAAATTTCGGCAATTATTGATCTCAAAATGGCGATATCACGGAAAATACAATTTCAACACGATTTAGGCGAAATAGGATATGCTTGAATTTTGCGCCAAAATGTGCAAACAAAGTCAGACTTTTTGTGTCCGCCCAGTTCAACTGATCATGTGGAAGACACTGGCAAGAAAAAAGATTGAAATTTCGGCAATTATTGATCTCAAAATGGCGATATCACGGAAAATACAATTTCAACACGATTTAGGCGAAATAGGATATGCTTGAATTTTGCGCCAAAATGTGCAAACAAAGTCAGACTTTTTTTTTGTGTCCGCCCAGTCCAACTGATCATGTGGAAGACACTGGCAAGAAAAAAGATTGAAATTTCGGCAATTATTGATCTCAAAATGGCGATATCACGGAAAATACAATTTCAACACGATTTAGGCGAAATAGGATATGCTTGAATTTTGCGCCAAAATGTGCAAACAAAGTCAGACTTTTTTGTGTCCGCCCAGTCCAACTGATCATGTGGGAGACACTGGCAAGAAAAAAAGATTGAAATTTCGGCAATTATTGATCTCAAAATGGCGATATCACGGAAAATACAATTTCAACACGATTTAGGCGAAATAGGATATGCTTGAATTTTGCGCCAAAATATGCAAACAAAGTCAGACTTTTTGTGTCCGCCCAGTCCAACTGATCATGTGGAAGACACTGGCAAGAAAAAAGATTGAAATTTCGGCAATTATTGATCTCAAAATGGCGATATTACGGAAAATGTAATTTTAACACGATTTAGGCGAAATAGGATATGCTTGAATTTTGCGCCAAAATGTGCAAACAAAGTCAGACTTTTTTGTGTCCGCCCAGTCCAACTGATCATGTGGAAGACACTGGCAAGAAAAAAGATTGAAATTTCGGCAATTATTGATCTCAAAATGGCGATATCACGGAAAATACAATTTCAACACGATTTAGGCGAAATAGGATATGCTTGAATTTTGCGCCAAAATGTGCAAACAAAGTCAGACTTTTTTGTGTCCGCCCAGTCCAACTGATCATGTGGAAGACACTGGCAAGAAAAAAATATTGAAATTTCGGCAATTATTGATCTCAAAATGGCGATATCACGGAAAATACAATTTCAACACGATTTAGGCGAAATAGGATATGCTTGAATTTTGCGCCAAAATGTGCAAACAAAGTCAGACTTTTTGTGTCCGCCCAGTCCAACTGATCATGTGGAAGACACTGGCAAGAAAAAAGATTGAAATTTCGGCAATTATTGATCTCAAAATGGCGATATCACGGAAAATACAATTTCAACACGACATGCGAGACTCAGGAGATCGTAGGATTGTACGGCAGGATGAGCAAACAAAGTCAGACTTTTTGTGTCCGCCCAGTCCAACTGATCATGTGGAAGACACTGGCAAGACAAAAAAAAGATTGAAATTTCGGCAATTATTGATCTCAAAATGGCGATATCACGGAAAATACAATTTCAACACGATTTAGGCGAAATAGGATATGCTTGAATTTTGCGCCAAAATGTGCAAACAAAGTCAGACTTTTTTGTGTCCGCCCAGTCCAACTGATCATGTGGAAGACACTGGCAAGAAAAAAGATTGAAATTTCGGCAATTATTGATCTCAAAAATAATGGCGATATCACGGAAAATACAATTTCAACACGATTTAGGCGAAATAGGATATGCTTGAATTTTGCGCCAAAATGTGCAAACAAAGTCAGACTTTTTGTGTCCGCCCAGTCCAACTGATCATGTGGAAGACACTGGCAAGAAAAAAGATTGAAATTTCGGCAATTATTGATCTCAAAATGGCGATATCACGGAAAATACAATTTCAACACGATTTAGGCGAAATAGGATATGCTTGAATTTTGCGCCAAAATGTGCAAACAAAGTCAGACTTTTTGTGTCCGCCCAGTCCAACTGATCATGTGGAAGACACTGGCAAGAAAAAAGATTGAAATTTCGGCAATTATTGATCTCAAAATGGCGATATCACGGAAAATACAATTTCAACACGATTTAGGCGAAATAGGATATGCTTGAATTTTGCGCCAAAATGTGCAAACAAAGTCAGACTTTTTGTGTCCGCCCAGTCCAACTGATCATGTGGAAGACACTGGCAAGAAAAAAGATTGAAATTTCGGCAATTATTGATCTCAAAATGGCGATATCACGGAAAATACAATTTCAACACGATTTAGGCGAAATAGGATATGCTTGAATTTTGCGCCAAAATGTGCAAACAAAGTCAGACTTTTTGTGTCCGCCCAGTCCAACTGATCATGTGGAAGACACTGGCAAGAAAAAAGATTGAAATTTCGGCAATTATTGATCTCAAAATGGCGATATCACGGAAAATACATTGCAACACGATTTAGGCGAAATAGGATATGCTTGAATTTTGCGCCAAAATATGCAAACAAAGTCAGACTTTTTGTGTCCGCCAAGTCCAACTGATCATGTGGAAGACACTGGCAAGAAAAAAGATTGAAATTTCGGCAATTATTGATCTCAAAATGGCGATATTACGGAAAATACAATTTTAACACGATTTAGGCGAAATAGGATATGCTTGAAATTTTGCGCCAAAATGTGCAAACAAAGTCAGACTTTTTTTGTCCGCCCAGTCAAACTGATCATGTGGAAGACACTGGCAAGAAAAAAGATTGAAATTTCGGCAATTATTGATCTCAAAATGGCGATATCACGGAAAATGCAATTTCAACACGATTTAGGCGAAATAGGATATGCTTGAATTTTGCGCCAAAATGTGCAAACAAAGTCAGACTTTTTGTGTCCGCCCAGTCCAACTGATCATGTGGAAGACACTGGCAAGAAAAAATATTGAAATTTCGGCAATTATGATCTCAAAATGGCGATATCACGGAAAATACAATTTCAACACGATTTAGGCGAAATAGGATATGCTTGAATTTTGCGCCAAAATGTGCAAACAAAGTCAGACTTTTTGTGTCCGCCCAGTCCAACTGATCATGTGGAAGACACTGGCAAGAAAAAAGATTGAAATTTCGGCAATTATTGATCTCAAAATGGCGATATCACGGAAAATACAATTTCAACACGATTTAGGCGAAATAGGATATGCTTGAATTTTGCGCCAAAATGTGCAAACAAAGTCAGACTTTTTGTGTCCGCCCAGTCCAACTGATCATGTGGAAGACACTGGCAAGAAAAAAGATTGAAATTTCGGCAATTATTGATCTCAAAATGGCGATATCACGGAAAATACAATTTCAACACGATTTAGGCGAAATAGGATATGCTTGAATTTTGCGCCAAAATGTGCAAACAAAGTCAGACTTTTTGTGTCCGCCCAGTCCAACTGATCATGTGGAAGACACTGGCAAGAAAAAAGATTGAAATTTCGGCAATTATTGATCTCAAAATGGCGATATCACGGAAAATACAATTTCAACACGATTTAGGCGAAATAGGATATGCTTGAATTTTGCGCCAAAATGTGCAAACAAAGTCAGACTTTTTGTGTCCGCCCAGTCCAACTGATCATGTGGAAGACACTGGCAAGAAAAAAGATTGAAATTTCGGCAATTATTGATCTCAAAATGGCGATATCACGGAAAATACAATTTCAACACGATTTAGGCGAAATAGGATATGCTTGAATTTTGCGCCAAAATGTGCAAACAAAGTCAGACTTTTTGTGTCCGCCCAGTCCAACTGATCATGTGGAAGACACTGGCAAGAAAAAAGATTGAAATTTCGGCAATTATTGATCTCAAAATGGCGATATCACGGAAAATACAATTTCAACACGATTTAGGCGAAATAGGGTATGCTTGAATTTTGCGCTAAAATTGGCAAAAAAAGCAAGCCTTTTTTGTGTCCGCCCAGCCCAACTGATCATGTGGAAGACACTGGCAAGAAAAAAGATTGAAATTTCGGCAATTATTGATCTCAAAATGGCGATATCACGGAAAATACAATTTCAACACGATTTAGGCGAAATAGGATATGCTTGAATTTTGCGCCAAAATGTGCAAACAAAGTCAGACTTTTTTGTGTCCGCCCAGTCCAACTGATCATGTGGAAGACACTGGCAAGAAAAAAGATTGAAATTTCGGCAATTATTGATCTCAAAATGGCGATATCACGGAAAATACAATTTCAACACGATTTAGGCGAAATAGGATATGCTTGAATTTTGCGCCAAAATGTGCAAACAAAGTCAGACTTTTTGTGTCCGCCCAGTCCAACTGATCATGTGGAAGACACTGGCAAGAAAAAAGATTGAAATTTCGGCAATTATTGATCTCAAAATGGCGATATCACGGAAAATAATTTCAACACGATTTAGGCGAAATAGGATATGCTTGAATTTTGCCCAAAATGTGCAAACAAATTCAGACTTTTTTGTGTCCGCCCAGTCCAACTGATCATGTGGAAGACAATGGCAAAAAAAAAGATTGAAATTTCGGCAATTATTGATCTCAAAATGGCGATATCACGGAAAATACAATTTCAACACGATTTAGGCGAAATAGGATATGCTTGAATTTTGCGCCAAAATGTGCAAACAAAGTCAGACTTTTTTGTGTCCGCCCAGTCCAACTGATCATGTGGAAGACACTGGCAAGAAAAAATATTGAAATTTCGGCAATTATTGATCTCAAAATGGCGATATCACGGAAAATACAATTTCAACACGATTTAGGCGAAATAGGATATGCTTGAATTTTGCGCCAAAATGTGCAAACAAAGTCAGACTTTTTGTGTCCGCCCAGTCCAACTGATCATGTGGAAGACACTGGCAAGAAAAAAGATTGAAATTTCGGCAATTATTGATCTCAAAATGGCGATATCACGGAAAATACAATTTCAACACGATTTGGCGAAATAGGATATGCTTGAATTTTGCGCCAAAATGTGCAAACAAAGTCAGACTTTTTTTGTGTCCGCCAGTCCAACTGATCATGTGGAAGACACTGGCAAGAAAAAAGATTGAAATTTCGGCAATTATTGATCTCAAAATGGCGATATTACGGAAAATGTAATTTTAACACGATTTAGGCGAAATAGGATATGCTTGAATTTAGCGCCAAAATGTGCAAACAAAGTCAGACTTTTTGTGTCCGCCCAGTCCAACTGATCATGTGGAAGACACTGGCAAGAAAAAAGATTGAAATTTCGGCAATTATTGATCTCAAAATGGCGATATCACGGAAAATGCAATTTCAACACGATTTAGGCGAAATAGGATATGCTTGAATTTTGCGCCAAAATGTGCAAACAAAGTCAGACTTTTTTTTGTGTCCGCCCAGTCCAACTGATCATGTGGAAGACACTGGCAAGAAAAAATATTGAAATTTCGGCAATTATTGATCTCAAAATGGCGATATCACGGAAAATACAATTTCAACACGATTTAGGCGAAATAGGATATGCTTGAATTTTGCGCCAAAATGTGCAAACAAAGTCAGACTTTTTGTGTCCGCCCAGTCCAACTGATCATGTGGAAGACACTGGCAAGAAAAAAGATTGAAATTTCGGCAATTATTGATCTCAAAATGGCGATATCACGGAAAATACAATTTCAACACGATTTAGGCGAAATAGGATATGCTTGAATTTTGCGCCAAAATGTGCAAACAAAGTCAGACTTTTTTGTGTCCGCCCAGTCCAACTGATCATGTGGAAGACACTGGCAAGAAAAAAGATTGAAATTTCGGCAATTATTGATCTCAAAATGGCGATATCACGGAAAATACAATTTCAACACGATTTAGGCGAAATAGGATATGCTTGAATTTTGCGCCAAAATGTGCAAACAAAGTCAGACTTTTTTGTGTCCGCCCAGTCCAACTGATCATGTGGAAGACACTGGCAAGAAAGAAGATTGAAATTTCGGCAATTATTGATCTCAAAATGGCGATATCACGGAAAATACAATTTCAACACGATTTAGGCGAAATAGGATATGCTTGAATTTTGCGCCAAAATGTGCAAACAAAGTCAGACTTTTTGTGTCCGCCCAGTCCAACTGATCATGTGGAAGACACTGGCAAGAAAAAAGATTGAAATTTCGGCAATTATTGATCTCAAAATGGCGATATCACGGAAAATACAATTTCAACACGATTTAGGCGAAATAGGATATGCTTGAATTTTGCGCCAAAATGTGCAAACAAAGTCAGACTTTTTGTGTCCGCCCAGTCCAACTGATCATGTGGAAGACACTGGCAAGAAAAAAGATTGAAATTTCGGCAATTATTGATCTCAAAATGGCGATATCACGGAAAATACAATTTCAACACGATTTAGGCGAAATAGGATATGCTTGACTTTAGCCCCAAAATGTGCAAACAAAGTCAGACCATTTTGTATCCGCCCAGTCCAACTGATCATGTGGAAGACACTGGCAAGAAAAAAGATTGAAATTTCGGCAATTATTGATCTCAAAATGGCGATATCACGGAAAATACAATTTCAACACGATTTAGGCGAAATAGGATATGCTTGAATTTTGCGCCAAAATGTGCAAACAAAGTCAGACTTTTTTGTGTCCGCCCAGTCCAACTGATCATGTGGAAGACACTGGCAAGAAAAAAGATTGAAATTTCGGCAATTATTGATCTCAAAATGGCGATATCACGGAAAATACAATTTCAACACGATTTAGGCGAAATAGGATATGCTTGAATTTTGCGCCAAAATGTGCAAACAAAGTCAGACTTTTTGTGTCCGCCCAGTCCAACTGATCATGTGGAAGACACTGGCAAGAAAAAAGATTGAAATTTCGGCAATTATTGATCTCAAAATGGCGATATCACGGAAAATACAATTTCAACACGATTTAGGCGAAATAGGATATGCTTGAATTTTGTGCCAAAATGTGCAAACAAGTCAGACTTTTTGTGTCCGCCCAGTCAACTGATCATGTGGAAGACACTGGCAAGAAAAAAGATTGAAATTTCGGCAATTATTGATCTCAAAATGGCGATATCACGGAAAATACAATTTCAACACGATTTAGGCGAAATAGGATATGCTTGAATTTTGCGCCAAAATGTGCAAACAAAGTCAGACTTTTTTTGTGTCCGCCCAGTCCAACTGATCATGTGGAAGACACTGGCAAGAAAAAAGATTGAAATTTCGGCAATTATTGATCTCAAAATGGCGATATCACGGAAAATACAATTTCAACACGATTTAGGCGAAATAGGATATGCTTGAATTTTGCGCCAAAATGTGCAAACAAAGTCAGACTTTTTTGTGTCCGCCCAGTCCAACTGATCATGTGGAAGACACTGGCAAGAAAAAAGATTGAAATTTCGGCAATTATTGATCTCAAAATGGCGATATCACGGAAAATACAATTTCAACACGATTTAGGCGAAATAGATATGCTTGAATTTTGCGCCAAAATGTGCAAACAAAGTCAGACTTTTTTGTGTCCGCCCAGTCCAACTGATCATGTGGAAGACACTGGCAAGAAAAAAGATTGAAATTTCGGCAATTATTGATCTCAAAATGGCGATATCACGGAAAATACAATTTCAACACGATTTAGGCGAAATAGGATATGCTTGAATTTTGCGCCAAAATGTGCAAACAAAGTCAGACTTTTTGTGTCCGCCCAGTCCAACTGATCATGTGGAAGACACTGGCAAGAAAAAAGATTGAAATTTCGGCAATTATTGATCTCAAAATGGCGATATCACGGAAAATACAATTTCAACACGATTTAGGCGAAATAGGATATGCTTGAATTTTGCGCCAAAATGTGCAAACAAAGTCAGACTTTTTGTGTCCGCCCAGTCCAACTGATCATGTGGAAGACACTGGCAAGAAAAAAGATTGAAATTTCGGCAATTATTGATCTCAAAATGGCGATATCACGGAAAAATACAATTTCAACACGATTTAGGCGAAATAGGATATGCTTGAATTTTGCGCCAAAATGTGCAAACAAAGTCAGACTTTTTGTGTCCGCCCAGTCCAACTGATCATGTGGAAGACACTGGCAAGAAAAAAGATTGAAATTTCGGCAATTATTGATCTCAAAATGGCGATATCACGGAAAATACAATTTCAACACGATTTAGGCGAAATAGGATATGCTTGAATTTTGCGCCAAAATGTGCAAACAAAGTCAGACTTTTTTGTGTCCGCCCAGTCCAACTGATCATGTGGAAGACACTGGCAAGAAAAAAGATTGAAATTTCGGCAATTATTGATCTCAAAATGGCGATATCACGGAAAATACAATTTCAACACGATTTAGGCGAAATAGGATATGCTTGAATTTTGCGCCAAAATGTGCAAACAAAGTCAGACTTTTTGTGTCCGCCCAGTCCAACTGATCATGTGGAAGACACTGGCAAGAAAAAGATTGAAATTTCGGCAATTATTGATCTCAAAATGGCGATATCACGGAAAATACAATTTCAACACGATTTAGGCGAAATAGGATATGCTTGAATTTTGCGCCAAAATGTGCAAACAAAGTCAGACTTTTTTGTGTCCGCCCAGTCCAACTGATCATGTGGAAGACACTGGCAAGAAAAAAGATTGAAATTTCGGCAATTATTGATCTCAAAATGGCGATATCACGGAAAATACAATTTCAACACGATTTAGGCGAAATAGGATATGCTTGAATTTTGCGCCAAAATGTGCAAACAAAGTCAGACTTTTTGTGTCCGCCCAGTCCAACTGATCATGTGGAAGACACTGGCAAGAAAAAGATTGAAATTTCGGCAATTATTGATCTCAAAATGGCGATATCACGGAAAATACAATTTCAACACGATTTAGGCGAAATAGGATATGCTTGAATTTTGCGCCAAAATGTGCAAACAAAGTCAGACTTTTTGTGTCCGCCCAGTCCAACTGATCATGAGAAGACACTGGCAAGAAAAAAGATTGAAATTTCGGCAATTATTGATCTCAAAATGGCGATATCACGGAAAATACAATTTCAACACGATTTAGGCGAAATAGGATATGCTTGAATTTTGCGCCAAAATGTGCAAACAAAGTCAGACTTTTTGTGTCCGCCCAGTCAACTGATCATGTGGAAGACACTGGCAAGAAAAAAAGATTGAAATTTCGGCAATTATTGATCTCAAAATGGCGATATCACGGAAAATACAATTTCAACACGATTTAGGCGAAATAGGATATGCTTGAATTTTGCGCCAAAATGTGCAAACAAAGTCAGACTTTTTTGTGTCCCCAGTCCAACTGATCATGTGGAAGACACTGGCAAGAAAAAAGATTGAAATTTGCGGCAATTGATCTCAAAATGGCGATATCACGGAAAATACAATTTCAACACGATTTAGGCGAAATAGGATATGCTTGAATTTTGCGCCAAAATGTGCAAACAAAGTCAGACTTTTTTGTGTCCGCCCAGTCCAACTGATCATGTGGAAGACACTGGCAAGAAAAAAGATTGAAATTTCGGCAATTATTGATCTCAAAATGGCGATATCACGGAAAATACAATTTCAACACGATTTAGGCGAAATAGGATATGCTTGAATTTTGCGCCAAAATGTGCAAACAAAGTCAGACTTTTTGTGTCCGCCCAGTCCAACTGATCATGTGGAAGACACTGGCAAGAAAAAAGATTGAAATTTCGGCAATTATTGATCTCAAAATGGCGATATCACGGAAAATACAATTTCAACACGATTTAGGCGAAATAGGATATGCTTGAATTTTGCGCCAAAATGTGCAAACAAAGTCAGACTTTTTGTGTCCGCCCAGTCCAACTGATCATGTGGAAGACACTGGCAAGCAAAAAAAGATTGAAATTTCGGCAATTATTGATCTCAAAATGGCGATATTACGGAAAATACAATTTCAACACGATTTAGGCGAAATAGGATATGCTTGAATTTTGCGCCAAAATGTGCAAACAAAGTCAGACTTTTTTGTGTCCGCCCAGTCCAACTGATCATGTGGAAGACACTGGCAAGAAAAAAGATTGAAATTTCGGCAATTATTGATCTCAAAATGGCGATATCACGGAAAATACAATTTCAACACGATTTAGGCGAAATAGGATATGCTTGATATTTTGCGCCAAAATGTGCAAACAAAGTCAGACTTTTTTGTGTCCGCCCAGTCCAACTGATCATGTGGAAGACACTGGCAAGTAAAAAGATTGAAATTTCGGCAATTATTGATCTCAAAATGGCGATATCACGGAAAATACAATTTCAACACGATTTAGGGGAACTAGGATATGCTTGAATTGCGCCAAAATGTGCAAACAAAGTCAGACTTTTTTGTGTCCGCCCAGTCCAACTGATCATGTGGAAGACACTGGCAAGAAAAAAGATTGAAATTTCGGCAATTATTGATCTCAAAATGGCGATATCACGGAAAATACAATTTCAACAACACGATTTAGGCGAAATAGGATATGCTTGAATTTTGCGCCAAAATGTGCAAACAAAGTCAGACTTTTTTGTGTCCGCCCAGTCCAACTGATCATGTGGAAGACACTGGCAAGAAAAAAGATTGAAATTTCGGCAATTATTGATCTCAAAATGGCGATATCACGGAAAATACAATTTCAACACGATTTAGGCGAAATAGGATATGCTTGAATTTTGCGCCAAAATGTGCAAACAAAGTCAGACTTTTTGTGTCCGCCCAGTCCAACTGATCATGTGGAAGACACTGGCAAGAAAAAAGATTGAAATTTCGGCAATTATTGATCTCAAAATGGCGATATCACGGAAAATACAATTTCAACACGATTTAGGCGAAATAGGATATGCTTGAATTTTGCGCCAAAATGTGCAAACAAAGTCAGACTTTTTTGTGTCCGCCCAGTCCAACTGATCATGTGGAAGACACTGGCAAGAAAAAAGATTGAAATTTCGGCAATTATTGATCTCAAAATGGCGATATCACGGAAAAACAATTTCAACACGATTTAGGCGAAATAGGATATGCTTGACTTTTACTCCAAAATGTGCAAACAAAGTCAGACTTTTTTGTGTCCGCCCAGTCCAACTGATCATGTGGAAGACACTGGCAAGAAAAAAGATTGAAATTTCGGCAATTATTGATCTCAAAATGGCGATATCACGGAAAATACAATTTCAACACGATTTAGGCGAAATAGGATATGCTTGAATTTTGCGCCAAAATGTGCAAACAAAGTCAGACTTTTTTGTGTCCGCCCAGTCCAACTGATCATGTGGAAGACACTGGCAAGAAAAAAAAATTGAAATTTCGGCAATTATTGATCTCAAAATGGCGATATCACGGAAAATACAATTTCAACACGATTTAGGCGAAATAGGATATGCTTGAATTTTGCGCCAAAATGTGCAAACAAAGTCAGACTTTTTTGTGTCCGCCCAGTCCAACTGATCATGTGGAAGACACTGGCAAGCAAAAAAAAGATTGAAATTTCGGCAATTATTGATCTCAAAATGGCGATATCACGGAAAATACAATTTCAACACGATTTAGGCGAAATAGGATATGCTTGAATTTTGCGCCAAAAATATGCAAACAAAGTCAGACTTTTTGTGTCCGCCCAGTCCAACTGATCATGTGGAAGACACTGGCAAGAAAAAAGATTGAAATTTCGGCAATTATTGATCTCAAAATGGCGATATCACGGAAAATACAATTTCAACACGATTTAGGCGAAATAGGATATGCTTGAATTTTGCGCCAAAATGTGCAAACAAAGTCAGACTTTTTGTGTCCGCCCAGTCCAACTGATCATGTGGAAGACACTGGCAAGAAAAAAGATTGAAATTTCGGCAATTATTGATCTCAAAATGGCGATATCACGGAAAATACAATTTCAACACGATTTAGGCGAAATAGGATATGCTTGAATTTTGCGCCAAAATGTGCAAACAAAGTCAGACTTTTTGTGTCCGCCCAGTCCAACTGATCATGTGGAAGACACTGGCAAGAAAAAAGATTGAAATTTCGGCAATTATTGATCTCAAAATGGCGATATCACGGAAAATACAATTTCAACACGATTTAGGCGAAATAGGATATGCTTGAATTTTGCGCCAAAATGTGCAAACAAAGTCAGACTTTTTTGTGTCCGCCCAGTCCAACTGATCATGTGGAAGACACTGGCAAGAAAAAAGATTGAAATTTCGGCAATTATTGATCTCAAAATGGCGATATCACGGAAAATACAATTTCAACACGATTTAGGCGAAATAGGATATGCTTGAATTTTGCGCCAAAATGTGCAAACAAAGTCAGACTTTTTGTGTCCGCCCAGTCCAAACTGATCATGTGGAAGACACTGGCAAGAAAAAAAAGATTGAAATTTCGGCAATTATTGATCTCAAAATGGCGATATCACGGAAAATACAATTTCAACACGATTTAGGCGAAATAGGATATGCTTGAATTTTGCGCCAAAATGTGCAAACAAAGTCAGACTTTTTTGTGTCCGCCCAGTCCAACTGATCATGTGGAAGACACTGGCAAGAAAAAAGATTGAAATTTCGGCAATTATTGATCTCAAAATGGCGATATCACGGAAAATACAATTTCAACACGATTTAGGCGAAATAGGATATGCTTGAATTTTGCGCCAAAATGTGCAAACAAAGTCAGACTTTTTTGTGTCCGCCCAGTCCAACTGATCATGTGGAAGACACTGGCAAGAAAAAAGATTGAAATTTCGGCAATTATTGATCTCAAAATGGCGATATCACGGAAAATACAATTTCAACACGATTTAGGCGAAATAGGATATGCTTGAATTTTGCGCCAAAATGTGCAAACAAAGTCAGACTTATTTATGTCCGCCCAGTCCAACTGATCATGTGGAAGACACTGGCAAGAAAAAAGATTGAAATTTCGGCAATTATTGATCTCAAAATGGCGATATCACGAAAAAAATCAATTTCAACACTTTTTAGGCGAAATAGGATATGCTTGAATTTTGCGCCAAAATGTGCAAACAAAGTCAGACTTTTTGTGTCCGCCCAGTCCAACTGATCATGTGGAAGACACTGGCAAGAAAAAAGATTGAAATTTCGGCAATTATTGATCTCAAAATGGCGATATCACGGAAAATACAATTTCAACACGATTTAGGCGAAATAGGATATGCTTGAATTTTGCGCCCAAAATGTGCAAACAAAGTCAGACTTTTTGTGTCCGCCCAGTCCAACTGATCATGTGGAAGACACTGGCAAGAAAAAAAGATTGAAATTTCGGCAATTATTGATCTCAAAATGGCGATATCACGGAAAATACAATTTCAACACGATTTATGTTTATTAGATTATGCTTGAACTATGGGCCTCTACGCTCTAACACTGCACGACTCTCTTCCGACCTCTGACACCATGCATGTATGTGGAAGACACTGGCAAGAAAAAAGATTGAAATTTCGGCAATTATTGATCTCAAAATGGCGATATCACGGAAAATACAATTTCAACACGATTTAGGCGAAATAGGATATGCTTGAATTTTGCGCCAAAATGTGCAAACAAAGTCAGACTTTTTTGTGTCCGCCCAGTCCAACTGATCATGTGGAAGACACTGGCAAGAAAAAAGATTGAAATTTCGGCAATTATTGATCTCAAAATGGCGATATCACGGAAAATACAATTTCAACACGATTTAGGCGAAATAGGATATGCTTGAATTTTGCGCCAAAATGTGCAAACAAAGTCAGACTTTTTTGTGTCCGCCCAGTCCAACTGATCATGTGGAAGACACTGGCAAGAAAAAAGATTGAAATTTCGGCAATTATTGATCTCAAAATGGCGATATCACGGAAAATACAATTTCAACACGATTTAGGCGAAATAGGATATGCTTGAATTTTGCGCCAAAATGTGCAAACAAAGTCAGACTTTTTTTGTGTCCGCCCAGTCCAACTGATCATGTGGAAGACACTGGCAAGAAAAAAGATTGAAATTTCGGCAATTATTGATCTCAAAATGGCGATATCACGGAAAATACAATTTCAACACGATTTAGGCGAAATAGGATATGCTTGAATTTTGCGCCAAAATGTGCAAACAAAGTCAGACTTTTTTGTGTCCGCCCAGTCCAACTGAGCATGTGGAAGACACTGGCAAAAAAAAAAAGATTGAAATTTCGGCAATTATTGATCTCAAAATGGCGATATCACGGAAAATACAATTTCAACACGATTTAGGCGAAATAGGATATGCTTGAATTTTGCGCCAAAATGTGCAAACAAAGTCAGACTTTTTTTTGTGTCCGCCCAGTCCAACTGATCATGTGGAAGACACTGGCAAGAAAAAAGATTGAAATTTCGGCAATTATTGATCTCAAAATGGCGATATCACGGAAAATACAATTTCAACACGATTTAGGCGAAATAGGATATGCTTGAATTTTGCGCCAAAATGTGCAAACAAAGTCAGACTTTTTGTGTCCGCCCAGTCAACTGATCATGTGGAAGACACTGGCAAGAAAAAAGATTGAAATTTCGGCAATTATTGATCTCAAAATGGCGATATCACGGAAAATACAATTTCAACACGATTTAGGCGAAATAGGATATGCTTGAATTTTGCGCCAAAATGTGCAAACAAAGTCAGACTTTTTTTGTGTCCGCCCAGTCCAACTGATCATGTGGAAGACACTGGCAAGAAAAAGATTGAAATTTCGGCAATTATTGATCTCAAAATGGCGATATCACGGAAAATACAATTTCAACACGATTTAGGCGAAATAGGATATGCTTGAATTTTGCGCCAAAATGTGCAAACAAAGTCAGACTTTTTGTGTCCGCCCAGTCCAACTGATCATGTGGAAGACACTGGCAAGAAAAAAGATTGAAATTTCGGCAATTATTGATCTCAAAATGGCGATATCACGGAAAATACAATTTCAACACGATTTAGGCGAACTTGGATATGCTTGAATTTTGCGCCAAAAAATGTGCAAACAAAGTCAGACTTTTTGTGTCCGCCCAGTCCAACTGATCATGTGGAAGACACTGGCAAGAAAAAAGATTGAAATTTCGGCAATTATTGATCTCAAAATGGCGATATCACGGAAAATACAATTTCAACACGATTTAGGCGAAATAGGATATGCTTGAATTTTGCGCCAAAATGTGCAAACAAAGTCAGACTTTTTTGTGTCCGCCCAGTCCAACTGATCATGTGGAAGACACTGGCAAGAAAAAAGATTGAAATTTCGGCAATTATTGATCTCAAAATGGCGATATCACGGAAAATACAATTTCAACACGATTTAGGCGAAATAGGATATGCTTGAATTTTGCGCCAAAATGTGCAAACAAAGTCAGACTTTTTGTGTCCGCCCAGTCCAACTGATCATGTGGAAGACACTGGCAAGAAAAAAGATTGAAATTTCGGCAATTATTGATCTCAAAATGGCGATATCACGGAAAATACAATTTCAACACGATTTAGGGAAATAGGATATGCTTGAATTTTGCGCCAAAATGTGCAAACAAAGTCAGACTTTTTGTGTCCGCCCAGTCCAACTGATCATGTGGAAGACACTGGCAAGAAAAAAAGATTGAAATTTCGGCAATTATTGATCTCAAAATGGCGATATTACGGAAAATACAATTTCAACACGATTTAGGCGAAATAGGATATGCTTGAATTTTGCGCCAAAATGTGCAAACAAAGTCAGACTTTTTGTGTCCGCCCAGTCCAACTGATCATGTGGAAGACACTGGCAAGAAAAAAGATTGAAATTTCGGCAATTATTGATCTCAAAATGGCGATATCACGGAAAATACAATTTCAACACGATTTAGGCGAAATAGGATATGCTTGAATTTTGCGCCAAAATGTGCAAACAAAGTCAGACTTTTTGTGTCCGCCCAGTCCAACTGATCATGTGGAAGACACTGGCAAATAAAAAGATTGAAATTTCGGCAATTATTGATCTCAAAATGGCGATATCACGGAAAATACAATTTCAACACGATTTAGGCGAAATAGGATATGCTTGAATTTTGCGCCAAAATGTGCAAACAAAGTCAGACTTTTTTGTGTCCGCCCAGTCCAACTGATCATGTGGAAGACACTGGCAAGAAAAAAAAAGATTGAAATTTCGGCAATTATTGATCTCAAAATGGCGATATCACGGAAAATACAATTTCAACACGATTTAGGCGAAATAGGATATGCTTGAATTTTGCGCCAAAATGTGCAAACAAAGTCAGACTTTTTGTGTCCGCCCAGTCCAACTGATCATGTGGAAGACACTGGCAAGAAAAAAGATTGAAATTTCGGCAATTATTGATCTCAAAATGGCGATATCACGGAAAATACAATTTCAACACGATTTAGGCGAAATAGGATATGCTTGAATTTTGCGCCAAAATGTGCAAACAAAGTCAGACTTTTTTGTGTCCGCCCAGTCCAACTGATCATGTGGAAGACACTGGCAAGAAAAAAGATTTAAATTTCGGCAATTATTGATCTCAAAATGGCGATATCACGGAAAATACAATTTCAACACGATTTAGGCGAAATAGGATATGCTTGAATTTTGCGCCAAAATGTGCAAACAAAGTCAGACTTTTTGTGTCCGCCCAGTCAACTGATCATGTGGAAGACACTGGCAAGAAAAAAGATTGAAATTTTGGCAATTATTGATCTCAAAATGGCGATATCACGGAAAATACAATTTCAACACGATTTAGGCGAAATAGGATATGCTTGAATTTTGCGCCAAAATGTGCAAACAAAGTCAGACTTTTTGTGTCCGCCCAGTCCAACTGATCATGTGGAAGACACTGGCAAGAAAAAAAAGATTGAAATTTCGGCAATTATTGATCTCAAAATGGCGATATCACGGAAAATACAATTTCAACACGATTTAGGCGAAATAGGATATGCTTGAATTTTGCGCCAAAATGTGCAAACAAAGTCAGACTTTTTTTGTGTCCGCCCAGTCCAACTGATCATGGAAGACACTGGCAAGAAAAAAGATTGAAATTTCGGCAATTATTGATCTCAAAATGGCGATATCACGGAAAATACAATTTCAACACGATTTAGGCGAAATAGGATATGCTTGAATTTTGCGCCAAAATGTGCAAACAAAGTCAGACTTTTTTGTGTCCGCCCAGTCCAACTGATCATGTGGAAGACACTGGCAAGAAAAAAGATTGAAATTTCGGCAATTATTGATCTCAAAATGGCGATATCACGGAAAATACAATTTCAACACGATTTAGGCGAAATAGGATATGCTTGAATTTTGCGCCAAAATGTGCAAACAAAGTCAGACTTTTTTGTGTCCGCCCAGTCCAACTGATCATGTGGAAGACACTGGCAAGAAAAAAGATTGAAATTTCGGCAATTATTGATCTCAAAATGGCGATATCACGGAAAATACAATTTCAACACGATTTAGGCGAAATAGGATATGCTTGAATTTTGCGCCAAAATGTGCAAACAAAGTCAGACTTTTTTGTGTCCGCCCAGTCCAACTGATCATGTGGAAGACACTGGCAAGAAAAAAGATTGAAATTTCGGCAATTATTGATCTCAAAATGGCGATATCACGGAAAATACAATTTCAACACGATTTAGGCGAAATAGGATATGCTTGAATTTTGCGCCAAAATGTGCAAACAAAGTCAGACTTTTTTGTGTCCGCCCAGTCCAACTGATCATGTGGAAGACACTGGCAAATAAAAAGATTGAAATTTCGGCAATTATTGATCTCAAAATGGCGATATCACGGAAAATACAATTTCAACACGATTTAGGCGAAATAGGATATGCTTGAATTTTGCGCCAAAATGTGCAAACAAAGTCAGACTTTTTTTTGTGTCCGCCGCCCAGTCCAACTGATCATGTGGAAGACACTGGCAAGAAAAAAGATTGAAATTTCGGCAATTATTGATCTCAAAATGGCGATATCACGGAAAATACAATTTCAACACGATTTAGGCGAAATAGGATATGCTTGAATTTTGCGCCAAAATGTGCAAACAAAGTCAGACTTTTTGTGTCCGCCCAGTCCAACTGATCATGTGGAAGACACTGGCAAGAAAAAAGATTGAAATTTCGGCAATTATTGATCTCAAAATGGCGATATCACGGAAAATACAATTTCAACACGATTTAGGCGAAATAGGATATGCTTGAATTTTGCGCCAAAATGTGCAAACAAAGTCAGACTTTTTTGTGTCTGCCCAGTCCAACTGATCATGTGGAAGACACTGGCAAGAAAAAAGATTGAAATTTCGGCAATTATTGATCTCAAAATGGCGATATCACGGAAAATACAATTTCAACACGATTTAGGCGAAATAGGATATGCTTGAATTTTGCGCCAAAATGTGCAAACAAAGTCAGACTTTTTGTGTCCGCCCAGTCCAACTGATCATGTGGAAGACACTGGCAAGAAAAAAGATTGAAATTTCGGCAATTATTGATCTCAAAATGGCGATATCACGGAAAATACAATTTCAACACGATTTAGGCGAAATAGGATATGCTTGAATTTTGCGCCAAAATGTGCAAACAAAGTCAGACTTTTTGTGTCCGCCCAGTCCAACTGATCATGTGGAAGACACTGGCAAGAAAAAAGATTGAAATTTCGGCAATTATTGATCTCAAAATGGCGATATCACGGAAAATACAATTTCAACACGATTTAGGCGAAATAGGATATGCTTGAATTTTGCGCCAAAATGTGCAAACAAAGTCAGACTTTTTGTGTCCGCCCAGTCCAACTGATCATGTGGAAGACACTGGCAAGAAAAAAGATTGAAATTTCGGCAATTATTGATCTCAAAATGGCGATATCACGGAAAATACAATTTCAACACGATTTAGGCGAAATAGGATATGCTTGAATTTTGCGCCAAAATGTGCAAACAAAGTCAGACTTTTTGTGTCCGCCCAGTCCAACTGATCATGTGGAAGACACTGGCAAGAAAAAAGATTGAAATTTGGCAATTATTGATCTCAAAATGGCGATATCACGGAAAATACAATTTCAACACGATTTAGGCGAAATAGGATATGCTTGAATTTTGCGCCAAAATGTGCAAACAAAGTCAGACTTTTTGTGTCCGCCCAGTCCAACTGATCATGTGGAAGACACTGGCAAGAAAAAAGATTGAAATTTCGGCAATTATTGATCTCAAAATGGCGATATCACGGAAAATACAATTTCAACACGATTTAGGCGAAATAGGATATGCTTGAATTTTGCGCCAAAATGTGCAAACAAAGTCAGACTTTTTTTGTGTCCGCCCAGTCCAACTGATCATGTGGAAGACACTGGCAAGAAAAAAGATTGAAATTTCGGCAATTATTGATCTCAAAATGGCGATATCACGGAAAATACAATTTCAACACGATTTAGGCGAAATAGGATATGCTTGAATTTTGCGCCAAAATGTGCAAACAAAGTCAGACTTTTTTGTGTCCGCCCAGTCCAACTGATCGTGGAAGACAAAAAAAAAAAAAAAGATTGAAATTTCGGCAATTATTGATCTCAAAATGGCGATATCACGGAAAATACAATTTCAACACGATTTAGGCGAAATAGGATATGCTTGAATTTTGCGCCAAAATGTGCAAACAAAGTCAGACTTTTTTGTGTCCGCCCAGTCCAACTGATCATGTGGAAGACACTGGCAAGAAAAAAAGATTGAAATTTCGGCAATTATTGATCTCAAAATGGCGATATCACGGAAAAAACAATTTCAACACGATTTAGGCGAAATAGGATATGCTTGAATTTTTTGCGCCAAAATGTGCAAACAAAGTCAGACTTTTTGTGTCCGCCCAGTCCAACTGATCATGTGGAAGACACTGGAAGAAAAAAAAGATTGAAATTTCGGCAATTATTGATCTCAAAATGGCGATATCACGGAAAATACAATTTCAACACGATTTAGGCGAAATAGGATATGCTTGAATTTTGCGCCAAAATGTGCAAACAAAGTCAGACTTTTTGTGTCCGCCCAGTCCAACTGATCATGTGGAAGACACTGGCAAGCAAGAAAAAGATTGAAATTTCGGCAATTATTGATCTCAAAATGGCGATATCACGGAAAATACAATTTCAACACGATTTAGGCGAAATAGGATATGCTTGAATTTTGCGCCAAAATGTGCAAACAAAGTCAGACTTTTTTGTGTCCGCCCAGTCCAACTGATCATGTGGAAGACACTGGCAAGAAAAAAGATTGAAATTTCGGCAATTATTGATCTCAAAATGGCGATATCACGGAAAATACAATTTCAACACGATTTAGGCGAAATAGGATATGCTTGAATTTTGCGCCAAAATGTGCAAACAAAGTCAGACTTTTTTGTGTCCGCCCAGTCCAACTGATCATGTGGAAGACACTGGCAAGAAAAAAGATTGAAATTTCGGCAATTATTGATCTCAAAATGGCGATATCACGGAAAATACAATTTCAACACGATTTAGGCGAAATAGGATATGCTTGAATTTTGCGCCAAAATGTGCAAACAAAGTCAGACTTTTTGTGTCCGCCCAGTCCAACTGATCATGTGGAAGACACTGGCAAGAAAAAAGATTGAAATTTCGGCAATTTTGATCTCAAAATGGCGATATCACGGAAAACAATTTCAACACGATTTAGGCGAAATAGGATATGCCTGAATTTTGCGCCAAAATGTGCAAACAAAGTCAGACTTTTTTTGTCCGCCCAGTCCAACTGATCATGTGGAAGACACTGGCAAGAAAAAAGATTGAAATTTCGGCAATTATTGATCTCAAAATGGCGATATCACGGAAAATACAATTTCAACACGATTTAGGCGAAATAGGATATGCTTGAATTTTGCGCCAAAATGTGCAAACAAAGTCAGACTTTTTTGTGTCCGCCCAGTCCAACTGATCATGTGGAAGACACTGGCAAGAAAAAAGATTGAAATTTCGGCAATTATTGATCTCAAAATGGCGATATCACGGAAATACAATTTCAACACGATTTAGGCGAAATAGGATATGCTTGAATTTTGCGCCAAAATGTGCAAACAAAGTCAGACTTTTTGTGTCCGCCCAGTCCAACTGATCATGTGGAAGACACTGGCAAGAAAAAAGATTGAAATTTCGGCAATTATTGATCTCAAAATGGCGATATCACGGAAAATACAATTTCAACACGATTTAGGCGAAATAGGATATGCTTGAATTTTTGCGCCAAAATGTGCAAACAAAGTCAGACTTGTTTGTGTCCGCCCAGTCCAACTGATCATGTGGAAGACACTGGCAAGAAAAAAGATTGAAATTTCGGCAATTATTGATCTCAAAATGGCGATATCACGGAAAATACAATTTCAACACGATTTAGGCGAAATAGGATATGCTTGAATTTTGCGCCAAAATGTGCAAACAAAGTCAGACTTTTTTGTGTCCGCCCAGTCCAACTGATCATGTGGAAGACACTGGCAAAAAAAGATTGAAATTTCGGCAATTATTGATCTCAAAATGGCGATATCACGGAAAATACAATTTCAACACGATTTAGGCGAAATAGGATATGCTTGAATTTTGCGCCAAAATGTGCAAACAAAGTCAGACTTTTTTGTGTCCGCCCAGTCCAACTGATCATGTGGAAGACACTGGCAAGAAAAAAGATTGAAATTTCGGCAATTATTGATCTCAAAATGGCGATATCACGGAAAATACAATTTCAACACGATTTAGGCGAAATAGGATATGCTTGAATTTTGCGCCAAAATGTGCAAACAAAGTCAGACTTTTTGTGTCCGCCCAGTCCAACTGATCATGTGGAAGACACTGGCAAGAAAAAAGATTGAAATTTGGCAATTATTGATCAAAATGGCGATATCACGGAAAATACAATTTCAACACGATTTAGGCGAAATAGGATATGCTTGAATTTTGTGCCAAAATGTGCAAACAAAGTCAGACTTTTTGTGTCCGCCCAGTCCAACTGATCATGTGGAAGACACTGGCAAGAAAAAAGATTGAAATTTCGGCAATTATTGATCTCAAAATGGCGATATCACGGAAAATACAATTTCAACACGATTTAGGCGAAATAGGATATGCTTGAATTTTGCGCCAAAATGTGCAAACAAAGTCAGACTTTTTTGTGTCCGCCCAGTCCAACTGATCATGTGGAAGACACTGGCAAGAAAAAAGATTGAAATTTCGGCAATTATTGATCTCAAAATGGCGATATCACGGAAAATACAATTTCAACACGATTTAGGCGAAATAGGATATGCTTGAATTTTGCGCCAAAATGTGCAAACAAAGTCAGACTTTTTGTGTCCGCCCAGTCCAACTGATCATGTGGAAGACACTGGCAAGAAAAAAAGATTGAAATTTCGGCAATTATTGATCTCAAAATGGCGATATCACGGAAAAACAATTTCAACACGATTTAGGCGAAATAGGATATGCTTGAATTTTGCCCAAAATGTGCAAACAAAGTCAGACTTTTTTGTGTCCGCCCAGTCAAACTGATCATGTGAAAGACACTGGCAAGAAAAAAGATTGAAATTTCGGCAATTATTGATCTCAAAATGGCGATATCACGGAAAATACAATTTCAACACGATTTAGGCGAAATAGGATATGCTTGAATTTTGCGCCAAAATGTGCAAACAAAGTCAGACTTTTTGTGTCCGCCCAGTCCAACTGATCATGTGGAAGACACTGGCAAGAAAAAAGATTGAAATTTTGGCAATTATTGATCTCAAAATGGCGATATCACGGAAAATACAATTTCAACACGATTTAGGCGAAATAGGATATGCTTGAATTTTGCGCCAAAATGTGCAAACAAAGTCAGACTTTTTGTGTCCGCCCAGTCCAACTGATCATGTGGAAGACACTGGCAAGAAAAAAGATTGAAATTTCGGCAATTATTGATCTCAAAATGGCGATATCACGGAAAATACAATTTCAACACGATTTAGGCGAAATAGGATATGCTTGAATTTTGCGCCAAAATGTGCAAACAAAGTCAGACTTTTTGTGTCCGCCAGTCCAACTGATCATGTGGAAGACACTGGCAAGAAAAAAAGATTGAAATTTCGGCAATTATTGATCTCAAAATGGCGATATCACGGAAAATACAATTTCAACACGATTTAGGCGAAATAGGATATGCTTGAATTTTGCGCCAAAATGTGCAAACAAAGTCAGACTTTTTTGTGTCCGCCCAGTCCAACTGATCATGTGGAAGACACTGGCAAGAAAAAAGATTGAAATTTCGGCAATTATTGATCTCAAAATGGCGATATCACGGAAAATACAATTTCAACACGATTTAGGCGAAATAGGATATGCTTGAATTTTGCGCCAAAATGTGCAAACAAAGTCAGACTTTTTTGTGTCCGCCCAGTCCAACTGATCATGTGGAAGACACTGGCAAGAAAAAAGATTGAAATTTCGGCAATTATTGATCTCAAAATGGCGATATCACGGAAAATACAATTTCAACACGATTTAGGCGAAATAGGATATGCTTGAATTTTGCGCCAAAATGTGCAAACAAAGTCAGACTTTTTGTGTCCGCCCAGTCCAACTGATCATGTGGAAGACACTGGCAAGCAAAAAAAAAGATTGAAATTTCGGCAATTATTGATCTCAAAATGGCGATATCACGGAAAATACAATTTCAACACGATTTAGGCGAAATAGGATATGCTTGAATTTTGCGCCAAAATGTGCAAACAAAGTCAGACTTTTTTGTGTCCGCCCAGTCCAACTGATCATGTGGAAGACACTGGCAAGAAAAAAGATTGAAATTTCGGCAATTATTGATCTCAAAATGGCGATATCACGGAAAATACAATTTCAACACGATTTAGGCGAAATAGGATATGCTTGAATTTTGCGCCAAAATGTGCAAACAAAGTCAGACTTTTTTGTGTCCGCCCAGTCCAACTGATCATGTGGAAGACACTGGCAAATAAAAAGATTGAAATTTCGGCAATTATTGATCTCAAAATGGCGATATCACGGAAAATACAATTTCAACACGATTTAGGCGAAATAGGATATGCTTGAATTTTGCGCCAAAATGTGCAAACAAAGTCAGACTTTTTTTGTGTCCGCCCAGTCCAACTGATCATGTGGAAGACACTGGCAAAAAAAAAGATTGAAATTTCGGCAATTATTGATCTCAAAATGGCGATATCACGGAAAATACAATTTCAACACGATTTAGGCGAAATAGGATATGCTTGAATTTTGCGCCAAAATGTGCAAACAAAAAGTCAGACTTTTTTGTGTCTGCCCAGTCCAACTGATCATGTGGAAGACACTGGCAAGAAAAAAGATTGAAATTTCGGCAATTATTGATCTCAAAATGGCGATATCACGGAAAATACAATTTCAACACGATTTAGGCGAAATAGGATATGCTTGAATTTTGCGCCAAAATGTGCAAACAAAGTCAGACTTTTTGTGTCCGCCCAGTCCAACTGATCATGTGGAAGACACTGGCAAGAAAAAAGATTGAAATTTCGGCAATTATTGATCTCAAAATGGCGATATCACGGAAAATACAATTTCAACACGATTTAGGCGAAATAGGATATGCTTGAATTTTGCGCCAAAATGTGCAAACAAAGTCAGACTTTTTTGTGTCCGCCCAGTCCAACTGATCATGTGGAAGACACTGGCAAGAAAAAAGATTGAAATTTCGGCAATTATTGATCTCAAAATGGCGATATCACGGAAAATACAATTTCAACACGATTTAGGCGAAATAGGATATGCTTGAATTTTGCGCCAAAATGTGCAAACAAAGTCAGACTTTTTGTGTCCGCCCAGTCCAACTGATCATGTGGAAGACACTGGCAAGAAAAAAGATTGAAATTTCGGCAATTATTGATCTCAAAATGGCGATATCACGGAAAATACAATTTCAACACGATTTAGGCGAAATAGGATATGCTTGAATTTTGCGCCAAAATGTGCAAACAAAGTCAGACTTTTTTGTGTCCGCCCAGTCCAACTGATCATGTGGAAGACACTGGCAAAAAAAAATATTGAAATTTCGGCAATTATTGATCTCAAAATGGCGATATCACGGAAAATACAATTTCAACACGATTTAGGCGAAATAGGATATGCTTGAATTTTGCGCCAAAATGTGCAAACAAAGTCAGACTTTTTTGTGTCCGCCCAGTCCAACTGATCATGTGGAAGACACTGGCAAGAAAAAAGATTGAAATTTCGGCAATTATTGATCTCAAAATGGCGATATCACGGAAAATACAATTTCAACACGATTTAGGCGAAATAGGATATGCTTGAATTTTGCGCCAAAATGTGCAAACAAAGTCAGACTTTTTTGTGTCCGCCCAGTCCAACTGATCATGTGGAAGACACTGGCAAGAAAAAAGATTGAAATTTCGGCAATTATTGATCTCAAAATGGCGATATCACGGAAAATACAATTTCAACACGATTTAGGCGAAATAGGATATGCTTGAATTTTGCGCCAAAATGTGCAAACAAAGTCAGACTTTTTGTGTCCGCCCAGTCCAACTGAAGTGGAAGACACTGGCAAGAAAAAAGATTGAAATTTCGGCAATTATTGATCTCAAAATGGCGATATCACGGAAAATACAATTTCAACACGATTTAGGCGAAATAGGATATGCTTGAATTTTGCGCCAAAATGTGCAAACAAAGTCAGACTTTTTGTGTTAGCCCAGTAAAACCGATCATGTGGAAGACACTGGCAAGAAAAAAGATTGAAATTTCGGCAATTATTGATCTCAAAATGGCGATATCACGGAAAATACAATTTCAACACGATTTAGGCGAAATAGGATATGCTTGAATTTTGCGCCAAAATGTGCAAACAAAGTCAGACTTTTTGTGTCCGCCCAGTCCAACTGATCATGTGGAAGACACTGGCAAGAAAAAAGATTGAAATTTCGGCAATTATTGATCTCAAAATGGCGATATCACGGAAAATACAATTTTAACACGATTTAGGCGAAATAGGATATGCTTGAATTTAGCCCCAAAATGTGCAAACAAAGTCAGACTTTTTGTGTCCGCCCAGTCAACTGATCATGTGGAAGACACTGGCAAGAAAAAAGATTGAAATTTCGGCAATTATTGATCTCAAAATGGCGATATCACGGAAAATACAATTTCAACACGATTTAGGCGAAATAGGATATGCTTGAATTTTGCGCCAAAATGTGCAAACAAAGTCAGACTTTTTTTGTGTCCGCCCAGTCCAACTGATCATGTGGAAGACACTGGCAAGAAAAAATATTGAAATTTCGGCAATTATTGATCTCAAAATGGCGATATCACGGAAAATACAATTTCAACACGATTTAGGCGAAATAGGATATGCTTGAATTTTGCGCCAAAATGTGCAAACAAAGTCAGACTTTTTTGTGTCCGCCCAGTCCAACTGATCATGTGGAAGACACTGGCAAGAAAAAAGATTGAAATTTTGGCAATTATTGATCTCAAAATGGCGATATCACGGAAAATACAATTTCAACACGATTTAGGCGAAATAGGATATGCTTGAATTTTGCGCCAAAATGTGCAAACAAAGTCAGACTTTTTTGTGTCCGCCCAGTCCAACTGATCATGTGGAAGACACTGGCAAGAAAAAAGATTGAAATTTTGGCAATTATTGATCTCAAAATGGCGATATCACGGAAAATACAATTTCAACACGATTTAGGCGAAATAGGATATGCTTGAATTTTGCGCCAAAATGTGCAAACAAAGTCAGACTTTTTTGTGTCCGCCCAGTCCAACTGATCATGTGGAAGACACTGGCAAGAAAAAATATTGAAATTTGGCAATTATTGATCTCAAAATGGCGATATCACGGAAAATACAATTTCAACACGATTTAGGCGAAATAGGATATGCTTGAATTTTGCGCCAAAATGTGCAAACAAAGTCAGACTTTTTGTGTCCGCCCAGTCCAACTGATCATGTGGAAGACACTGGCAAGAAAAAAGATTGAAATTTCGGCAATTATTGATCTCAAAATGGCGATATCACGGAAAATGCAATTTCAACACGATTTAGGCGAAATAGGATATGCTTGAATTTTGCGCCAAAATGTGCAAACAAAGTCAGACTTTTTGTGTCCGCCCAGTCCAACTGATCATGTGGAAGACACTGGCAAGAAAAAAGATTGAAATTTCGGCAATTATTGATCTCAAAATGGCGATATTACGGAAAATACAATTTCAACACGATTTAGGCGAAATAGGATATGCTTGAATTTTGTGCCAAAATGTGCAAACAAAGTCAGACTTTTTTGTGTCCGCCCAGTCCAACTGATCATGTGGAAGACACTGGCAAGAAAAAAGATTGAAATTTCGGCAATTATTGATCTCAAAATGGCGATATCACGGAAAATACAATTTCAACACGATTTAGGCGAAATAGGATATGCTTGAATTTTGCGCCAAAATGTGCAAACAAAGTCAGACTTTTTTTTTGTGTCCGCCCAGTCCAACTGATCATGTGGAAGACACTGGCAAGAAAAAAATTGAAAAATTTGAAATTTCGGCAATTATTGATCTCAAAATGGCGATATCACGGAAAATACAATTTCAACACGATTTAGGCGAAATAGGATATGCTTGAATTTTGTGCCAAAATGTGCAAACAAAGTCGGTCTTTTTTGGGTCCGACCAGTCCAACTGAACATGTGGAAGACACTGGCAAGAAAAAAGATTGAAATTTCGGCAATTATTGATCTCAAAATGGCGATATCACGGAAAATACAATTTCAACACGATTTAGGCGAAATAGGATATGCTTGAATTTTGCGCCAAAATGTGCAAACAAAGTCAGACTTTTTGTGTCCGCCCAGTCCAACTGATCATGTGGAAGACACTGGCAAGCAAAAAGATTGAAATTTCGGCAATTATTGATCTCAAAATGGCGATATTACGGAAAATGTAATTTCAACACGATTTAGGCGAAATAGGATATGCTTGAATTTTGCGCCAAAATGTGCAAACAAAGTCAGACTTTTTTGTATCCGCCCAGTCAAACTGATCATGTGGAAGAACCTGGCAAGAAAAAAGATTGAAATTTCGGCAATTATTGATCTCAAAATGGCGATATCACGGAAAATGCAATTTCAACACGATTTAGGCGAAATAGGATATGCTTGAATTTTAGCCCCAAAATGTGCAAACAAAGTCAGACTTTTTTGTGTCCGCCCAGTCCAACTGATCATGTGGAAGACACTGGCAAGAAAAAATATTGAAATTTCGGCAATTATTGATCTCAAAATGGCGATATCACGGAAAATACAATTTCAACACGATTTAGGCGAAATAGGATATGCTTGAATTTTGCGCCAAAATGTGCAAACAAAGTCAGACTTTTTGTGTCCCCCAGTCCAACTGATCATGTGGAAGACACTGGCAAGAAAAAAGATTGAAATTTGGCAATTATTGATCTCAAAATGGCGATATCACGGAAAATACAATTTCAACACGATTTAGGCGAAATAGGATATGCTTGAATTTTGCGCCAAAATGTGCAAACAAAGTCAGACTTTTTGTGTCCGCCCAGTCCAACTGATCATGTGGAAGACACTGGCAAGAAAAAATATTGAAATTTTGGCAATTATTGATCTCAAAATGGCGATATCACGGAAAATACAATTTCAACACGATTTAGGCGAAATAGGATATGCTTGAATTTTGCGCCAAAATGTGCAAACAAAGTCAGACTTTTTGTGTCCGCCCAGTCCAACTGATCATGTGGAAGACACTGGCAAGAAAAAAGATTGAAATTTTGGCAATTATTGATCTCAAAATGGCGATATCACGGAAAATACAATTTCAACACGATTTAGGCGAAATAGGATATGCTTGAATTTTGCGCCAAAATATGCAAACAAAGTCAGACTTTTTTGTGTCCGCCAAGTCCAACTGATCATGTGGAAGACACTGGCAAGAAAAAAGATTGAAATTTTGGCAATTATTGATCTCAAAATGGCGATATTACGGAAAATGTAATTTTAACACGATTTAGGCGAAATAGGATATGCTTGAATTTAGCCCCAAAATGTGCAAACAAAGTCAGACTTTTTTGTATCCGCCCAGTCAAACTGATCATGTGGAAGACAGTGGCAAGAAAAAAGATTGAAATTTCGGCAATTATTGATGTCAAAATGGCGATATCACGGAAAATGCAATTTCAACACGATTTAGGCGAAATAGGATATGCTTGAATTTTGCGCCAAAATATGCAAACAAAGTCAGACTTTTTTGTGTCCGCCAAGTCCTACTGATCATGTGGAAGACACTGGCAAGAAAAAAGATTGAAATTTTGGCAATTCTATCGATGGATTCGTGAGTAAACGTAGATAACATTTAATGAACTTTTATGCGCTGTCTACACATCAAGATTTGCTGAATTTTTGATGTGATCTTCACTCGGCGATCCTATATTTACTGCTTCATCGTATACTGTATACCATTGCTTTCGCTCTGATTGATTGATTTATTGATTGTTGTAAATTGGACTTTGTGTATTTTTTAGTTCAATCATTGACTAAAAAACACTTCACGCTTCTGCCACGGAAAAGGTGTGATAAACACTTTTATCATACAATCATCCAAGCGAAGGCCTACAGATCATCATGGTGAGGAGAACATTATATACTTGTTATAAATGTGGAGTGAAAGCCGACGATGTGTCAAGCCGACAGTGCGATTACAATCTATGTAATCAATGTGAACTAAAAAGACTTGCAGAAATGAAGGAAATTAAAAAATTACGGAAATCAAGTGCACCATCAAAATCAAGCCCTGCTGGACTTCAAAAACATGTTAGCTCTCTCCAAACCAAACCCAAGCCTAAAGCAAATCAACCCCCTGCCAAGCAACAAAAGGCATCACCAACCGTTAATAAGCAACCATCAACATTTGAAAAACTTCTCTCAACACCATCAAAACTGTTGAATTCAGGATTTGCTGCTGCCACCTCCCTGTTAATTGATTACCCGAATTCATCTGACTCAATAATTGAAGAAGCCGAACATGACAAGCTTCTAAAATTTGCCAAATGTGTGCACACTGATTGCAATATCATTTCCCCGATTGAACCTACGTACTCATGTTCTGTTTGCTCCAGATCTCTACACCTACAATGTGCAGGACTAACAAAGCCTCCCATAAGGAAATGGACTTGTGCAAATTGCAAGGACCTCCATTTCCTTGCAAAGAACTTGCAGAAGACCGTTACCATCTTACAACAAGAAATAGGTGCACTTAAATCAAAGCACTCAGAACTAATTAAATCGCAAAAGACCCTTCAATCTGAAAACGCTGAACTCAAGTCCCAACAAGCAGATATTAGAACAAAGCAGGAAGCAATTCAGATTGAAAATCTGTTATTAAGACAGGAGGTTGACCATCTGAAGGTAAATCACCCCAAAGACTCTGAACAGTCACACCAAGGTCGTGTCAACTCTAAACCAGATAACGACCATTCTCAAGCGACATTTGTCATCGGCGATTCGATGTTGAGGGACTTTAACAGCAAGAACTTTATCGACACACAGTTCAAATCAATTAGTGGTGCTACTGTGTCCAGCGTTTTCGATCATCTGAGTAGTCGTAAGGATCTACATATCTATAAAGATATTGTTATCCACGCAGGAACAAACGATGTCGCTAAGAACATTGCTTTTGACGAAACCATTTCTTCTATGGAAGCATCAATAACTTTGCTGATGCGCAAAGCCCCCACTGCAAAAGTTCATATATCCGCCGTATGCCCACGGACGAAAGATCAGCTTCAGCACAAAATAGACACTCTAAACGCAGCTTTTAAGGACCTCGCAACGCGGTTGGACTGTAATTTTATTGAATCCGGACATGTGGGGCTGATCTTCGAGCCCTAGGCCGGCTCCTGCCTAGCATTCCAGATCGTGTAACTAGACAGGAGGGCCATTTTGCTGAGTTCTTTCATGAATTTCTTGGACGGTTTGGCTCTGCCTACAAAATAAAATATCTCGACAATGCGTCCAACATTTTCCTGGGTAATGAGCCCACGTGATCCGACTTCAAAACATGTCAAATCACAAGTAAACCCATTATCTGAAATGTCGGACACAAGGTCAAGGTACTTCGTTTGTTTGCGCTCATGGGCTTTTGATATGTTGGTTTCAAATGGCACAGTTAACTCAACAAGATGGATGGATTTGTCCTGCTTATTTTGAATGACAATGTCAGGCTTGAGTTTAGAAACAATGACATTAACTGGTAGGGTACCCCCTGTTGTGGTAAAGCCCGAAATGTCGCTGAATATGAGGATATTGTTATTTTCAAGACCGGTTAACGCTTTAAGGGTGTGTTTGAGGATGGAGTTATGGCGCCAGGTGTATCTACCTTGATTTAGTGACAAGGGCAGTTGTTCAGGCGTGGAAATTAATCGGATGTTGCCAAACAATAGAGGCGCAGCCTTCGCCATCTTGGGTACAAATGCTACGCGTGTTCATGCGTCGGACACTCCGCGGAGGGCGCAGCTTGCCAGGCCGCTGTGATCGTGCAGTGACGCGGTGATGGTACTGGCCGCGCCAGGAGATCGAACGACCGTCACAGCGTGTACCCACAAGATGGCGGCATATGACGTCACGCGACCCTATAGGTGAAAACAATGTTGAACATATCGCGCTGCACTACAAGCAGATTACACTCATCACCTGTGTATGTCTGCAATCATAGATTGAATACAATACTGGTCTTTTCAAAGATACTTATCTTACAGGTGCAAGTAATCAGCATGATATGGTTCAATGAAGAGGTACCGCGTGAACGTATCAGTGCAGCGCGGTATATTCAAACTTGTTTTCACCTATTGCTATGGTAGTTAATCCGATTATTACGTAACTTCGCCAGCGTATTACTTGGTACACAAGAGATACTAAAATCAGTGCCCGGGATCAGTACACGTGACTGTCCTATGCACGATTTTGATATTCACACGAAAATCTTTGGATACCGGGTAGAAAATGATGAATATCTCCCGTAAATGATTTCGTATAAAGAAACCAGATGTGGTTCCTTGCACTTGAACATACGTGTTGAACAGATATGATAGTCATTAGCTCACGTATTGAGATAGAAGCTTGCGTCTTGAACTCAAAAATTGACAATAATTCAGATTTTATAATTGCCAAACACCGAGCACTACTATATGGCGCAGTGTATATGTCAATCGTAGAGGTAGTCTAAAAGCAGTGATCTATGGCGACCATCCTATAACACACACAGCGAAGTCAGTCACCTTGCTATTGTCAGTAGCCTTAGTCAGATGTCCTTCGGCCCATTATGCGTTTCAAAACTATTAAACAGGTCGGAACAAAATGGTCATGCGTTGCGGTGGATTCACCCTACCATGGCGATTTCTGCCATGAAGATATCGGGGCGATGACACTGTGCTCATTTGGCTCCATGTTCGTCAGAGAATTCACTTCAAAATTCTTCTCTTAACCTGACAAGCTTTTAATGGAACTGCTCCACAATATATCACTGTTCTTACTCCGTTCAATACTAGTCGCTCTCTCAGATCATCTAATAAACTTTTGCTCTCAGTACCTAGATAGAACAACATCTATGTTTGAAGTCCATAACTTTCAGTTGCCACGCCAAAATTATGGTCCAAACACATTTGTTTATTTCTCTTTTTCAATGTTTTCTTGATACATCCTATTTTGTATGTGTGTATACTTCCTTTAAAGTAATTGTATTTAAGGTTACACGAAGAAACGTATAAAAAACGTATAAAAGACGTATAAAGTTGTTCTCTTAAAACCGCGTTTTTCAGCAATCTAATATCGCAGTGAGTCAAATGTTGGTGCATGGATGTATCTTTTTGTGTGTTTATACAAATTTTTTTTTTTTTTTTTGAAAATCCTTCGTTTAAATCATTTTTACTCTCCATGTTCACAAGATCAAAAACGCGTTCCATGCAGTTTTTTTCAAGTATTCGCTCCGTATAAAACCACGCCGAGTGATTGTTTTCTCCTTTTTTGTATTGTACTACAAATCGACCAAAGAAATAATGTTGCCATGGGGAAGAACCAAATACAGTACCAAATAAATTTTATTAGCCCGTTTTTGGGAACAATTTTCGAGAATCTTGTACCAAAAAACACTGTTATGTTACATTATCGATATCTGGATTGTGGAACGTTAATTTTGATTTCTAACTGCCTACGTTATTTCTCAAATGTCTGTCGCTTACTTTACCATTTGAATTTCAGTCCAAATTTAAGCTACTTTTGCAAAAAACGAGGTTTTTCGCCATCGATACCTTCGACATATACAGCGGTAATGAGCTTGTTTATCCTAAGAGCCTGTTATGCACTATTCCATATTAATAGTCAGTTTGAGATCAATCACCTCATATGTTCCACAGTGGTTCAATCGGTTAGCGCGTCAATTGGCCGTCTGCCCGACTATACGACGTATAAATACTATAGTTTTGTGCTGGTGTTTTGGTACGTGTTCGAGTCCTCATGTGGTCTCCCATCTGTTTATTTTATTTTTATTTTTCTCTCTACTTTTTTTTCTTTTTCTGTTCGCTGTTTTTCTTTCTGCCTGTAGTGATTGGATTGTTTTTGCCTGTTTTTTAACATAATTCAGGAATTTTTAGGCTATAGGGGCCTTCATTTAGTCTATTATTAAACAGGTGCGGCCTATGAATATATTTTCACAAATTAGATTATCAAAAATATTGGTTGTTGGCTCTTGTTGTTGCTGCTGTAGTTACAGTTGTAGGCCCATATATTGTACAATCAGGGCAGCAAATAGGGCATTCACTAGGGCCTACTAGGCCTATTATAGTAATATAGAAGTATTGGATAAACAGGGCCTACTAGGCCTATTATAGCATATAGAAGCATTGATTTATTTCACGAGCTGTAGTTATCACCCAGGATAATTCTTAAAATTGGAAAATTCAGAATATCTAAAGGAAAATTGCCGATGTTCGGCATGCCCATTAATCAACAATACCACCCCTGCCTCTATCAGCCCATATGGTTCTACTAAGTGGTCGCCCTCCTCCCTATCCCTGCAACATATAAGATGACTCACGAGCCGCGGTTTATCTCGTATTCCTAGTTCAGATTGTACACCATTGTCCTGTGGATCTATTGTACGCATGAGTTCATTCTTTTCCGCATGGCTGTTTCCATTATTAACTTACGCCCTCTGGGAATCGCTTCTGAAAATCAATTGTATTTAACCATTATGTATTGTTCTGCACTCTCGGAATAGTGTTAAGATTGACGGCGCAAGAAAGTAAGGTGTCCTGTACAGATTCAATGTTCCGTTAAAAAATTGAATTATGTCGATTTTTTCAGGAAAAGTTTTTAGGATTGGTGACCAGCAAACGAACATCTGCAAAGATCTTGTAAGTACGGTCTTGATCAGGACAGAGGCCTCTCTTTTGAGTTGGAAATCAAACTCATTTTATTTCAAACAACACGATGTGTAATAAACCAAAAAATGACAATTTTATTATCTGATAAACGGGCAAGCTTGGATTCCAGCTATTCTTGAATTAAGTAATTTCTGTCGAGTTCAGTCCATTTTCAAACGTCACCACGGTCAAGGTCAAGTCACATATTGGCGTGGGTTTGTGTATGTGACGTGCATGTTTGTGTCTATACGTCACATTAGTGGGTATAACTAATCCTTGAAACACGTCTCTGAACTGAAATTAACTGATCTAAACAATTGTAATATATTCAAGCAATTTTAATCATTAACAAGAAATCATTTCGAAAATTAACTTGCTTTTGGTGACAATCCAAATAAGTATGCGCTATTGTGACAGTGAAATTTCAAGTACGCGCTATTGTGACCGCGAAATAAACAGATCGACATGTGTAAATCTCGCCGGATAGGTACTTAAACCAATCTGGTGGTTGCTACGCATTCTTGAATATTCATATTGCAAAGACTTCGGACAACCGGACGGAACCGCCAAGAACCGGCGGTCGACCACTGACATCAAGTCATGAACAGTCACTTCGGTCTGAAATACCTCAAAATGCTTTCTGGATAATACGATCAGGTGTAATTATATATATCATGTATTATAATAGTCAGTGTCTGGTGTTATTGGTTAAAAGTGGAAAAATGGCCCAATTGTGTTGGTGTTCTTAGACCACAGCGTTTCTAGTTAATATTTAAGTTAATTGTTAAGTCTTTTATTGCCAGATCAATAGACCCATCTAAAGCTCTGGCTCAACCAGGTGTAGTTGATTACGTAGGAGCTGAGGACATACCTGGAGAAACAAGTATAAATGGAGAAGACATCTTCGCTTTGGGAAAGGTATTTCCAACTTTCTTATCTTTTCTTAAGTTTACACAAAATATTATGATGATTGAAATCAATTAATTCTTAACAACGGTCTCAGCCAAGTTTCATACGCGACTTTAAAACCTAACGGTACACAGGGGCGTCGCTAGACCAATATGATTCGGGGGGTGTACAGTATGGTTTGCCGACGGAAATTTTTTGTAATTTGTTGACCCAAATTTTTTTTAGCCAGGACGGCGCTCAGAAATCTAAAAAGTGAGAGGAGGGGGGGGGTCAAAAAATTTCAAAACTAGTAACTACTATACCATTCACAGTATGTCTATTACGTTACAACAACACAATTTCGTAACACATTAATCTGTTATATGGCTCTCACAATTTGCAGACAATCACACATACCTTTGACTACATTTGCCGACAGTCACATGGTTTTGCTGACAGCAGTCAAATTCTGCCGACAAAATTGTGTATTGGGGTTGTCACCCCCCCCATACCCCCCCTCTAGCGACGGCCCTGAGTACACTGTGACAAATAGTCAAATTGACAAAACAAGTGGGTCATAGGTCACCAGCGTCGTTAACCTTAAGAGTTCAACCACCCGTTTTAGGATGTGCAACAAAGAAGACAAAGAACGATGACTTGGGACAAAGATTCAATTGAGCATTTTTGTTTTCAAATTCTTAGGTAGAGTTTTACAGTCAAATAATCGGCGGGATTATTGCCAACACTCCAGATATTGCTCGAAAAGCAGCTAAACTGGTCGACGTAAAATATGAGGATCTACCATCTATTGTGTCTATCAAGGTAGGGCGTGTACTTGTTAAAGCAGCTAAAGGTCTTGATAGAGGTTTATCATGGACAGGGAATGACGACATTAGATCGCCAAGAATAAGCATATAATCCGGTGGGTTCTTAGTAGAACGTTGGGTACAGGAATTTCTTTTGCTAATAGTTAATCAGTGATTAGACTGACAGACTAGTTCCTAGATTGTATTACGCATGTCGGCCATTACGCAAACGCATTTCCGTGTGTAGAGCTAGAATCTGCCATGTGCATTTGGGATTCCGTGAATTAGGCGGCTTCAATTTCGATCGATGAATATAAATAATTAAACGAGTGAGGGATGGAAAACTTAAATAGCCGTGCGCAGTGGTTAGCTTCTCCAATAAAGTTGCCAAACTGTGAATTTTGTCTCGGGGCCCACTCACGTAAAGAAAAAGTTGCAAGCATGCGTGTGAACGCAAACGCGGATTATGGGTGGTTTTGAAAAGCTAAACGCGGATCCGCGCGGAGGCTTGATTTTATTGAAGAAAAAAGTTATTTTTATGATAGTTTGGTTTTTCTTGCGCCAGAACGTTGTTTAGAAAAAGGCAACGTTGAAGCGGCATTTAAACAAGCAGATCACATCGCTGAGGGCGTGGTGCACATTGGTGGGCAGGAACATTTTTACATGGAGACACATGGATGTATTTCTAAGCCAAAGGAAGATGGAGAAATGGACATCCATGCAACAGTACAGTGGCCACAACATCTGCAGGTTTATTCACATTTAATAGAAGAAAAAAGATTTTTACCACCAGTGATATTTCCGTTATAATGATAATTTTATATCATGCCTGTGTTTGAATCTTGAGCTTCAATCACAGCTTTTAAATCGTTTAATGGTGATATTGGAATATGCTACCCCAATAATTGATTCATACATATGAGCAGGTTTTGCCGCGAAATGAGGCTATTTCAGTTCAAATCCATACACCATTATAAATGGGGTTACCTGAATAGGGAACATCATTTGTAATCACACCACCTGTGTGGGAGATTAAGGTCATGTTTTCTACAGGGTGCAAGAGTCAAAAAAGTGCAATAGAGCAAAGAATCGATATTTATGTAAAAACCACGTTGAAATTTCCAATTATTGAAAGTGTCTATAAATGCCACACTCAATAGTCACCTGTTGTGAAAACACATCTACCGTTTAATTTTTAAGAGTCCTTTTGCTACGATATCCAATTTCATCATTTGTCCAGGAGGTACCATGTATTTTGAATGAGAGCACACAATGCACGATAAAGGCACCAGCTTTGAAACTGACTTTAACTTAAATAAGGTTGATTTTTGCGTTATTTTAATTTCTTTTTCTTTTCAAACAAACTTTCTAACATTTTAAGTCCTTCATACCTCACTCGACTCCAACTCAATCCCAATATGTCCAACTTACTGCATATTCTATAATTCACTCCACTTCAATTTGCGCGCATTTCATTTCGACATTTGAAAAAATCCGCTTACATATGTGTATGTTTTTGATAGAGAATAAACATCTTTAAAAGTAAAGGTAAAATGAAAATAACAACAAATAATGTTTCTTTTCCTTAAACAAGACCAAGGACAATAACAATTTGGGTGCTCCATTTTATTTCAATGCCAATGAGGTTAAGAAAATAAGTTGTTCCAAATCTACCATACACAGAGTTGGCTGAAATTCAAATTTTAGATGTTTCTTGGACAAACATTAAAATTGGGTATCGCTATAAAATGTGTCATAAAAACAAAACTGTAAATGCTAATTCCTTTGTTTTTTTCACACAAGGTCATTAATGGATATATCATTTATAAATGTTTAAAAACCTATAAGGTTCAAATCGGTTCTTAAATAAAAATGGATTCTTTTCTCTATTGCACTTTTTTTTGACTCACCCTGTATATGGAGTGTATGGATTTCAACTAAAATAGCCCAATATCAGGTGAGTAATACCGGGTTATTTTATACAATTTTGGCAAAAGTGAGAAATACTGGGGAATTACCAGGAAATACTTACAAACCTTTCAAGCTTATTTTATACTGTTATAATTATAAATAATTATTATTAATCGTTTCTATTTTATTAAAATACTGCAATTGTGTGATAAAATGTTAAATGTAAAAATTTCAATTTTAATAATTTGCCATAAAATTTGTTTTATATCGAGAATTTTTAAAAAAAATCAAAGTTAGTTGATATCAGAAGGACATTCCTCGTATTCAGAATGTAATTTGGTGTGTCTGCTGTGCTCTCTTGTCCCGCAAAAATACTGTGCAAAGGTGGGTAACCGAGCCCTTAAGACGATGCATTTCAATTTGTTTAATAATAGCTGTTATAACTATTATGTACTAAGTTGCCTATACATTTTTATGAAAAAAAACACTGGCACAGTTTGTAGGTAATTCCCCATCCTCCAGTAGTGGCGTAACTCCTATGGGCTCTGGGGCCGCGCCCCGCGCACCCGGACACCCAAGCCTGGATAGCCTTTGACATGATAATACTTTGTTATATAGGAAAGAAGTGGAAACCTTTGCCCACCATGCATAGAATTAGTCTTCATTTAGGTGCCCCTTCAACACAAAATTTTTCGCGCGCATTGCAACATGAATTGTCATTTTAAAGACCTAAATTCAACTTGATTAAATACCAAATTAGTGGTATTTATGCACATTTTGCGCGCCCGCACGCAATTGTTTTTAGGAAGAGGGGTATTTTTGTATTCTTGCTCCTGGGGGCCATAATCCCTAGCTACGTCACTGCAGCTATAGTGACGAGTCTTCAAAAGGAAAGACATTGGAGAATATGAAAACATGTTGTTTTATTAAAATGAACAGCATTGAAACATGAAATTAAATTTAATCTGAAACACTATTTGTAAGTTATTCGGTAGGTCTATGGCTTTCAATACCAAAATGGATTAGCTCTGCAGTATGCACACCTTTGGTCAGGGGCACCCGATCTACTTTCGCCCCCGGGCACCCTGACCCAAAATTACGCCACTGTCCCCATCTGTAAATATCAAGCAATCGCGTTTTCATTCTTTCACAGATGAGTGCATCCAAAGTGTTGGGCGAGAAGGCCAACCGAATCCGATGTCATGTGAGACGAATTGGTGGAGCATTTGGTGGCAAAATCTATCGTATCATTCCGGCTTTAGCATGTACTGTAGCTGCGAGGAAGTAAGCTATTTTATCTCAATAAAATTAACAGTTCATGAAAAACATTTTTGTGGAATCTGAAAACACCTGTTACGGGTGATGTTAAAGCTCATGTTATAACATTTCCATAAAAATAAATTAGTATTTCTTTTTCCATAAAATGTTAGCTTTACTGTCATATATGACCCCTTTTAATTTTGAGCTGGACAACTGAGGTAAAGCAAAAGAAAACTGCAATTTACTACCAGCGCAGATGTCGCCAATGCATGTCACTCCTTCGATTGTGCTACCACACGGGCCTTTGATGTGTGTGTACCATCCCGCACGCCATGTACGTACTGTGATGTGACATCGTGTACGCGTTCGACTAATATTTCCTTCGTAATAATAAAACGACGGTTCGTGCGTTTTATTCAAAATCGTAAATTTGACAAAATTACAGCACCTAAAGTCTTGATTTTTGCAGGGCATGTTAGTTTAATAAAGCATATTACAATCGTGTAAAAAACAGAATTTTTTTTTTTTTTTTTGTAGTCTTCAGCAAATGTTATAATATGGTTTTAAGTAAAGTCTGAATGTCGTGCTCATGATCATATTGTGCATGAGGTATTTTATGGTCCAAAGAATGGATGATTCCTGCAAGTGAAATGGGTATAGAAGTGGCCATTGCCCGGGGCCATTGTTGTACGGATTGGAACGGGGTGAACGCACTCTCAATGAAAAGTTAATGGCGATGGGTTATGACACACATCTGTGGTCAAATAATAAATATAAACAAAAGAAATCATTTCAAACTTTTCAATGGCCCCCATGCCTTCATGCTAAAATCACGTTCTTTTGCTCAAGTGTCGTCAAAATTTGTGATCTTATTTTTAAAAAAATCAAAATTTCTCTCCTTTTAGATATGTGTCCCGACAACTAACATGCAAAATATAGCAATCACATGTATCGTTACTAGGATAAGCTACGCGCAAGGCGAAAAATGACACGAAATAACATCTGGCAGAAAATGACATTTTAAGTTTAGAAACACTGAATATGTCAATTAGGCAACAATTATGCGTTTTGAATAT
>NW_027305662.1:59345-114256 GCF_039555335.1 Amphiura filiformis
ATCTCATTAAACACTGTTTAAACCAATCAATAATCATCAAATGTTGAAGAGGATAATAAGCTTCTACCTATTTCTATAGAATCCTTAAATAGTTCTTGTCTTTGTTTGGTTTGGCTAAATCCTGTTTAAGTGGTGGATAACAAAGCATTGTATTTTGTCTAGGTATGTATAACGAACAATTTTAATTTTAAAACAATGAGAGGACATTCCTGAACCTCGTTGACTTGGGGATGTTCGCGGCATGCTCGTCGTACTCAGCTATCATGAAACCCCGTATCGGTTACTCGCCACTTGCATACTTAAATTTGAACTTGGTAGCCAAGCGAAAACAATGACCCAGTTTTGGAAAGAGAAGGAACCAGAGTACTTATCAAATAAAATACATAAACATGATAAAGGGCTACGCCAATAATAATTACCAACTCGCTCGTATTCAGTTTAGTAGAACTTCAAAGTGAAGTAGGTCCTATACACTCCGAATTACATGTGCTGGGATTGGGCGATGTTCTTGAAGGACTGATCAAACTATAGTTGATAATAGTTCTTCTGAAATGATATATGTCTGAAATATGGTGAGAATAATAATAATTGGTATGGGTTTTAACAAGATTTGATCAACTTTGAAATTTCACCCCTGCATAAGCGTCCATTTTGGATTAATCATTAATGCAAATTCGGCGCTGTTTCACAAATTGATTTTCGGGGACTTTTGCTATTTCATTTAATATGCTTTTCTGATATGAATGGTGATTAAATGAATTCTGTTGCAATTAGTGGTGGGTTAAACCCCTTATTTTTCTTAATTTGACTATGCTACAAGTTAAGCGCAATTTTGTCTTTCTGAGGTGCATTTTTTATTTGGTTATAATTATTTGTTCAATGTTCGTATTTATGTGTTAAACCAGTGACAACATCAAACTATAGTCAACCTTGGTGTTTTTTCACTAAAGAAGGAACCAAGCTTTTATCTGTAGTAACAATAGCAAAATTAATATTTAATATTATAGCTACCTGAGATTAGCCTTGAGACGTGCTTTGAACTGAAATTAATTTCAGATACATGTAATACATGTATAAGGCAAAAATGTATATTTTAATAAACAGATAAAGAAGGAACCAAGGCTTTTATCTGTAGTGTAACAATATAAGAGTTGATTTTTAATTTTATAGCTACATGGGATTGGCCTTGAGATATGCTCTGAACCACTAGACTTATAAATTAAGCTTGTAGTAGGTAATTGAATAAACTACCGTATTGGGCTTCATATCAATTTTGAGAATGTGTAAGAAAATCAGCGTATTTTTGTTGATATGCAGGCTTTATTTAATATTTACCCACCCAAAACAATACTAGGGATAACCATATGTCCAGTTTAAACCCCGTTTATACCTTTAAATATATGACCCAACATTTTCAACATTTCAGAATTACGTTTCTGGCAGGGAGGGAGGGGTTCGGCCGGGAAATGAAACTAGTTACGTTTATAGAACGTCATCGATCTTTTGGTTTGTTCCTTACAATAGTAGTATTGTTTTCTGCCAGTTGTATAAATATAAATTGATTCAAAAAATAGGAAAAAAACTTGGCTTCTATTGGAAGCGTATCTGTTAATGTGATGATATAGACTATTTACTTTTGTTGCCGGAATTTGACGTTGAATGACAGAAAAGATAGTGCCAAGATGCCTCCTGAGATTGCCATAGCGCACATGATGAAGAAAATGTAAGATGGGATACCACTTTGGACTCTCTTGTAGGTGATGATGATTTCTGGCGTATAATCCAGTGGTACTTCATTGTCTTAAAGTAATAGAAAGAGTAGAAAGGGAGAGGATTGTGAAAAAGAATGGCATGAATAACAAATTGAACAACGACCACAAATCATAAATATGATAAAAGAGAACATATCGACCAAAAAAAAGAAAAAGAAAGAAAGACTACAATGATGAATAAAAAAAGTATATGAGATATGAAATTCATTATATTCTTGTATTTGAACTCGATTCTTTTTACTTATTTACCGGATTCAAAAGCCAAAACCCCACCCAATTTGGATTTTCTTCTCGGAGGGGAACATGACCTGGCGGTATTTGCGCTCAACTATTGAGACTAATAAAGCTGACACTCAAGAGGAATGGTATGGCTTTACAAAAGATCCCAAGGCTTGATATATTTCAGCCACATGTGCATGATTTTCACGGGAGGCAAACCGCTCAAAACCTTCGTTTTGATTTATTATTGGCTTTAATTCAAGAACCGCAAGAGCTATGGAAATATAAATGTGATTATTGGCTTCCTTGAGTCATTTCTTATAAGAGCAAGGTGTTAGTTAATTGAAAAAATAAGACTCTTGCCATCTCACTCACTCGCATTAGTAAATATTAATCATATACTCAACAGATGGGAACTGTGATAATAAAAGGAGACACAATTATTTCAATTAATATTGATTCACCTTGCCACGTCAGACTTGACACCCAGCGAAGTTCGTCCTTACGAATATCATGATAACCAACAATCTGATGGGTCAACTCTGAGTGACAAAAAACAAAATGACATAAAATGCCCGTGGTTGACTTTAAAATGTTTAATTAAAATCAAAAACATTTCCCTCCGAAAATCTCCAGCGTTTAGAAGTTGAAGAAGAAGTTACAAAATTAGACGAACTCTAAATTCTTCTGATATTGAACTGTTCTAATTTATTTACACCAACGTACGGTACGCGGTTGTTTGATGGGATCATTTATTGGTTTTTCAAGCAAAACATCATGTACAACCAAATTTTAGGTATAAACAGCTAAAAGTTATATCATGCTAATATATACAAATGCTTTTGAGTTATTTTCAACTTTAATTTTCCCTCTTTCACAAAATTTTCACTTTTATAGTATTTTTAAAAGCTTTTTCGAATATAAAATGTATCTATTAATGACAAATTTGGTGGCGCTATTTAGTTACTGGAAATTACTCTTTCAAGCTTTTAATACAAATAATTCCTTTTATTGTTTGATCAAATATGTTTATAAACTTTCCTTGTTGCTTGTTTCACCTATGCCAGCTGTTTTAATAGCAGTATTAATCACCTAACCCTTGCAAATAAAGAATTAGCGCCATATATATTTTGCATTTAGTTAATAATGAAGCCAATTCTATATACATCAAACAACCGTGGGTACATGATATGTAATGCATAATATTGCTATTGTTAACATACCAACGAGCAGCAAAATCATGTTTGCTGATGATTTTCATGTGCAAACCATAAACTGTAATACACTTTGAGGCCGGGGGTGATCTCCCTAAGAAATGGTGTACGGGGATGCTCAAAGGTACGGGGATGCTCAAAGGTTTTGAGGGGCATTTTCATCGTTTTTGGTATTTAAAATTCGATGGAAATCCTACATTAAGGCTTTAACTGATACAACAGCACCACCGTACAAATATTTTCCAAGAACCCCCCCCCCCTCCCGGGCTCTGAGGCATACTGCAGTTAAGATGATAGTTTTGATGGCATATTCTGTTACTGTAAAAAGTATTGTTAAAAATAACATGTGTTGAAAAGAACAAGGTCTTTCTATTGTAAGTCATCGTAATAGTAAGACATGTAATATCAAAAGCGCGCCATTCAGTTACTGTTAGGAATTGCTTTATATTTAGCAAAGATTTACAGGAATTACCTATCTGAGTTTTGCAGATATATGACAGTAACGCACTGCAATTCATTGCTTGATATGTGCCGTCTCTATTCATTGCCACACAATGGAGTCCAGAATTTTCCTTCGCAGAGCTTCCGTTTGGAATCCATGTCGCTTCCTCAGTCATATTAGCAATACTCCAAATCCATTTCTTCTGCTTTTGCAGCAGACCAATCCTACATGTTAGTATAAAAGATTGTTGACACGTTTTGAATACATCGCTTTTGCATTCTTTCAAGAAGGGTTACGTAACTCGTAACGTACTTGTGCCACCACCGACAACACTACTGCATTATCATTTAATATACTTCTAGTACCCATTTCTATTCATCATGATGCAGTCATGTCTACAGTAGAATTCACCACGACCTTTGCAGGACTTAAACCCCATTAAAAGCTATTAAACCAAGATAACACTCATTGAAAACAGCTAAACTATGTTACATCAGATCTTCTATGGTTAAATCCACACACACATGTGTCTGTTTTACCTGTGTAATGAGCAATGAGCTGGTATTATAGTTTCAGTTGGGTGAACGATTATAAAGCAAACGAAAGGTAACAATTGCTGTGTGGCCTTTGTTCACGAAATGAGACAATACTGTGTATATTGTTAACCACATTCTTGAAAATGAGAAACATAATGGCTGTGGGCCGTAACACGGTTTGGAAATAATTTCTTCATATTTTTTGGTGTTATCTGTCGTTTACAAATCCTTCCTAAAACACCAAAGTGCGAATATTTCCAAACACCTAAATTAGCTAAAAATTTAGGATATGTTACAAAACTATATTTTTTAGAATTTCAGAAGAGTACTTTTAATATTGGCCGGTTATTTTTCACACAGCGACGTTAACTAGGCAATTACCCATACTTCTATCATACACTATTTGTAGAAATTACGCGTCAATGGTAAGAGCACTGTGTATTGTGTATAGGAAAACGGACAGTAACTGCAGTATGTCATTATGTTTTGTCCTCCCATGCATTATATTTTGCAAACTACCCTTCAAAGCGATTTTATTTTAAACCGGCACGATAAAAAATAGAATCTAGATAACATGCACGCTAAACAATTAGCCTATAGATTCTAGTAATATTGCACCGGAGCCTTGTAGATTTAAAGTATAAATAACTAGGGCTATAAAAAATTCCCGTTGATATGAACATAGCATGTGTTATATATAGAATTGTGAGTTGATTAATATTTTTATGGTGATATAAACTCCTCAACAAAAGTTTGGAAATTTTTTCAAGCATTTATATCTGAAATTATTTGCAGCATATTTATATGACACCACATTCGAAACAATCACCTTTTTCACGGCTGAGTACATGTCTTGTGAATGTAGTGGGGTGTCAAACAGAATATGTCAGATTGACCATTATTCTGTGCTCAAACAACACTACACTGTAGTCACTAACCTCAATAGTGGGTGGAAAAGCCATACACAGCCACACATCAGCCAGGCACCTTCTCCCCATGCTGCTCACCAGCCTGATCACACATTGCTGTAGGATGGCATTCCATTCTTCAACCAGGATTCAGTCGCAGGTCATTCATCGTGGTTGCATTGGCTACTCGCACAGCACGACCAAGCTGGTCCCACAGGTGTATGTACAATCGGGTTAAGGTCTGGGTTGATGTCAGGCAATTCCATTCTCTCTACTCTCATATTCTGTAGGTAGTCTGTGACTATACCCTGGCACTGTGGAGGTGAGCTTTGTCATCTTGGAGGATTGCATTAGGTCCCAGATTGTGAAGATATGGGATTGCAGCTTGTTAATTGCACAGACTAATGGTCAATTTGGCACATTCTGTTTGAGACCTCACTATATTCGCAAGACATATACTCAGACGCTAAAAGGGTGATTGCTTCAAATGTGGTGTCATTGTAAAGGGGAATAAAGTAGCTATCCATTGATATGCAACATGATATGAATATGTCACAAAAATGTAAGATATAAATGCTCGAAAACACTTTCCAAACTTTTGTTGATATAATTAACTTCGATGCAGTGTTTTTTTTGCTGCATGTACGTTATTGCCTTACCATAAACTTTGATTTAAACCAGGTCAACTGACAGCGATTATATTTAAGATATTTGTTCCTAAATGTTCAAACTAAATAATACAGTAATCAACACGATAACTTACCTATTGTTTTATTGTAACTGATGCATTCAGAAATAATGGAGCTTGTGCAAATGCATTCGTTGAGATGCGGGCTCTTGACCTAACTGCAATAACCATACGGCTCTTGACTAATGCATTGCAATGCAATGATCATTATTATTTATCATGATGGCAAACAATTGATCAATGTATAGCCCGAAATCAGAGCATTATGTCTTTTTGTGATTGATCAAATTAAACGGTACTATGTTGTTGCAAACGCGATTCGTGACGTTTCGTCTCTCTCTATGCATAACGAAGTCTTGGAATGCTCAAAAAGACGCTCTTAACAACAATTTCAATCGCCTATCAGATTCTGCATATATAATTTATGATGAAACAATTATACCTACCAGTATAATGAACTTGATTGGTCAGGCCAGATCGATTCAATAAAGTTGACGACGTCGCCATGTTTCCTTAAAACCGCCAAGTGGGCTCCAAATTTGGCGCATTCACCTTCTGCATCCATCCACATCAATGGCGAATCCATAAACACATAGCAATCATTGGAATGTCGAACCCATCCTTCCAAACAGCCAGCTACAAAATCAAAAAGTATTTATGCATATCAACCCCCAATTCCATCCTTACCTATCCACTACATTTCTTTCTTGTGTGTTTATGGTACATCTTACTTTGCAACTGCTCAAGTTGTATTATCCCGATTCGGTCTCCATTGATGAAGCTTACGGGTCCCTGAATTATAGATTGAAATATAAAACATATAACAGCGTCCTTCATATCATTATATTTGAATTTTTAAAAAGCGTATCGAGCTTTCATCAGCATGATCAGAGTGCCATAGCTTGTCATGGGCAGAACTATATATTAGTTTCCAACCATATGATGTAGACTGACTCTTGTCTAAGATGGCTCTGGCTTAGGTTTTCTTTATACAAATAATACTGTATTTTACAGCAAACCATTGTATTTTACCCGTTGCTATTAAACCATAGTACGTCTTATTATTTGTATAAAGTTGAACATTATTTTTCAAAATAAAACGTCGGATCTGGTGTAGCGTATCCAAATGTATCTGCGCACGTTTATTAGGAAAATGTTTTGTCAGCAGTTTGTCTCACTAGAATAATTATGTTTGGTGTTCTTTCATGTTGATTAAATCTCATCGATCAGATCGTGTAAATCAAGAAAAAAAAAAGGAATTCAACTTACGGATACACCTTCAAATTGAATATCTGCAAGAAGCTTAAAAAACAAATCCCTCATTTCTGGATCATTATATGTAAAATCCTCTAGTCGTTTAGTAGCATTTCTTTCTTCAAGAACGAGAGCCGCTTCATGTAGCATCAAAGCAATAATCCACGCGCCATCATAACCGGTGGAACCGTAGGGGTTGAAGTCATATTTGAGATTCTCTGGTTGAGTTAGTTTCAATTTTAAACGACTAACATATTCTGTTGATGTCTGTCATCATGAAACAATATTAGAATAATAAAATAAAAAATGATGGAAAGCATTTTTAACCAATGAGGTTTGATTTCAACGTAAGCTGATAAATGTTATAAAATACCAATATTGCATGTACAGTCATAACCAGTTCTCAATATTCATACTAGGTATTTTCTAGTTTTAAAGGAATAGGGTAGTTTTATAGGAGTATAATAATATTCTGCCGCCAAAAATATTCAGAACTAAATCCCAAATGTAATAATAAGCATATTTCAGCTATTTCATGTAATGAGGACGCGAGAAACGAGGAACACACGCAGTTGAAATCCGCACTTGGTGCTTGTGGATAATGCAAATGGCATTTTGAGAAGGAATTTCACGAGTCAAATTCGCCAACAAATGATAACAGTACTGTTACACTTCACATACAGCAGGGTAACCTAAGCAAACGTCCAGCGGGCGACTACGTCGTTAACCGGGCCGAAAGTAATCACTAACATAGACTGTTGGAATGTAAAAACACTATACACCATTGGAAAATCTGCTCAGCTTCCAAAGGAGATGGAAAAATATGACATTGATGTCTTGGGAGTAAGTGAGTGTAGATGGACAGGGCACGGAAAGGTCAAGTTGAGCACAGGAGAAAGTGTGATTTATTCTGGGAGAGAAGATAATTTACATCAACACAAGAGTTGCCACAATGATTGTCGAAGGAGGCAGAGCAGGCATTGATAGAATGGAAACCAATAAACGATAGGATCATTTATACCAGATTCTTTTCGACATTTTTGAAATTTTTGAAATTCTCAATCTTTCAAGTATATGCACGCAGCAATGAAACAAATGAAGAGAATAAAGACAATAAATTTCTATGACCAATTGCATGCAACTGTAGATAGCATTCACAAACATGACTTAATGTCATGGGAGACCTTAAGGGGGTACTACACATTTGGCCAATTTTGTGCCTATTTTTGGGATCATGGGATTTAGTAGAGGAGAGGAAAAAGCTAAAGAGAGATATTGAACAGACAAAGTCAAGTAGAATCAAACAGAACATATAAGACGAATACCGGAGTAAAGACAAGGAAGTCAAGAAAAGTATGAGAAGGGACAAGCGAGAATGGGCTGATAATCTCGCATCTCGGGCAAAACAAGCAGCAGGGCAAATGAAGAAATCATATGACATTACAAAGACTGTAAGCAATGATAAAGGCAGAACAAGCAACGCTGTAAAGGACAAATCTGATAACATATTAACAGAACAAGGAGAACAAGATGGCGAGAACATTTTGAAGAAGTTCTAAACAGACCATTACCACCCAACCCAGTATCAGAGGAGTTAAATGACCAAGTAACGGTAATCGAGGACATCAGTGATAATCACATCTCAAAAGCAGATATTAGAGCAGCAATTAGAAAGATGAAAAACGGAAAATGGTAAAAACGGTAAAGATGAAATTACAGCAGAATTGTTGAAAGTAGACATAGACACAACTGTAGACTGGCTTGCAGGCCTCTTTAACACAATCTGGGATAAAGAAAACGTACCCAAAACATGGAAGCAGGGCTCATTGTCAAAGAAAGGGGACCTCACAGAATGTGGAAATTGGCGAGGCATTACGTTGACTTCTGTACCAAGCAAAGTATTTCGAAGAGTACTTGATAGAATTAGAGATGGAGTAGACTACAAATTGAGTGATGAACAGACTGGATTTTAGTGGAAGAAGTACAGTGGAGTAGATTTTTGTTTTGCGGAATATTGTTGAGTAAATCGTAAAGTGACAGTCAACCTTATCGCTTACAATTGTAGACTTTGAAAAAGGTTTTGACTCCGTGCACCGAGAAAGCCTGTGGAAAATTATGGCTAGCTATGGAATTCCATCAAAGATAATAAGAATGGTCCAGACCTTGTATGAAGACAGTGAGTGTGCAGTATTAGATGAACGTGAGCAGTCAGAATGAATGGTTCAAGGTGAAAACCGGTGGGAAGCAAGGAGATATGCTTTATTTTCTTGATTGTGGTGGACTGAATTATGAAACATACAACAGAGGAAATAACACAGGAATCAGATGAAAATTTATGACGAAATTAGAGGATTTGGACTTTGCGGATGATATACACCAGGCACAAAAAGAAACTCGTCAGGTATATCGTTACTGTTCAACAACCTGCTAATTTTGGATTATTCTGAAATATACATTTTATTAATTGGACTTTGCTTTCTCATTTGACACTCTGTTCGTAAAAATTGAACAAGAATTGACCACGATACGCGTCTCCAAACTCTCAAACTGCAAAATTAAAAGTTGCAATTTCAACGATTTTCAATGGGAACGCACCGTTATATTGCACACAAGCACCACGGGCCGATCAACAAAGCACACAGTGTAACAGGCACAATTGAATCGTTAAAATTGTTTGATTTTGGGGTGTGGGGTTTGAGGCACATATCTTGGTCAATTCTTGCTCGATTTTCACGAAAAGGGTGTCAAACGAGAAAGCAAAATCCAACTAACAAAATTATTATGTTGTTGTACAGCAAGGGTGACTATAACTGACAAGTGAATAAGTAAATTTAAAGAAGGAGGTGGAAATGGATTGGTCATGTGCTAAGGATGGAAGACAATAGTCACTACATGACAGCAAATCAGGGTGGAGGTCATGGAGCGAAGCCAAGCCAATAGCTAGAGAAAGGGACAGGGATAGGTAAGGTAAGGTAAGGTAATTAGGTATTATCTATTCCAGCACCAGCTAGTGACACCTGAATAATTTCTAGGGACCTTTGAATACATTTAAACAGGTATAGTTTTTTCTTTGAAAAATCCACACATCAGGGCCGTACTGCTCTAGTAGCCATGCCCTCTGGTCAATATTGACCTAATCCTATCCAAAATATTAATGCATGAGGTGTCACTGGATTTAGAACAGTTAATAAATATTTTCTGATACAAATAAATATAATTTCCGTAGCCTCTTCTCCAATTGAAAATACTATTAAATTCCAGTCCTGTACACCAATATTGGAAAGCACATGGTTTTTTAACAAAGTACTCAAACCTTTCCAAATGGCAACTTACTATTTTGGCAATGTATTTATAGCTGGATCATTCAGTAACGTCTGCGTAAATTAATATATCCATCAACTGCTTGTTCCATCTCTTCCGATGTGCAGTCAATGATATCTTCAGCGTATAAAGATTTCTCCCAGAATTTATGTTCGTACCAGCCTAACATCATCCATACATAACCTTTCCCAGTTATGCCTACCTTGTATGCCTGGGTATGATTAACAGACAAAGACAAAAAACTTAATTCTTAGCACATATAACTAAATTGCATTAAATGTTTACCAATAAACGGGTTCCTAATTCATTCCGAATCAACAGTAGGTATCTGGTCTTTCTTGGTAGAGACTTCTGTGATATTTACTTCGGTAAATATGGTAAACAGAACAAAGGAAAGGAACGCTCAAAAGAAAAATTAGAACAACATCATGATTGATTATACTTTTTGTTTTATTCAAGCGAAGGTAAAATTAATGATTGAATACAAATTACGTAAAGAATAGTAAAACAACATCATGATTAATGATTACACTGCTGTTTTCAAGCGAAAGTCAAAGAAATGTTTTCAAATGGCATAAAATATTAAATAACCCCGGTGGGTTCAGTTTGTATTTAAAGGTAGGACGTATGACCGTTCCAGGATTTGAAAATGACCCCTATTTCACGGGGAATCGAGGACATTTGCAGCAATTTTACGCCCTATTTTGCGCGAAATCAAGGAAAATTTGCCCCCAAATACCTCCCCTATTTTTATCATTTTGAGGACGCATTTTCATTTCACCCCCTTATCACGAGGAATCAAGGACATTTTTCTTTATTATTTAACCCTATTTTTACCATTTAAAGGACACTTTTGAATTTGCCCCCCTATTTCACGGGGAAATGATGACATAAACGCAAACTGCAGCGGTAAAACACAGACAAAAGTCCTAGAAATACACCCTGTTTTCCAGTTCAAGGACAATTTTGCTCCAAAATACCCCTAATTTAAACAATCGCGAACAATTTGTCCTCGAAAATTCCGCGGACATTTCTTGAAAGTACCCCTAATTGGAACCATCATGCGTACACATTGTCAGTGAAGACTGAACCCACCGGGTAAATAACCCCAAGATCTGTTTATTCAATTGACGTGTCTAAATGCATGCCATGAGTACAATATACATCTTTCCGATCATATTTTATTAGAGGTCAATGCCAACTTAGTAGTGTTTGTATTATATTAACAATTACGTCTAACTAAAACCAAATAGAAAATACGTATTATTAACTCCTCTTTTCGTTTCTTAATTTCTCTCTTCCTTACAATAAAACGGCATTGTTCGAACAAATACGTTTCTCCTCATGTGAAAAAACACTTATTTATTAATAGTAATAACACTTCCTGAGTGTGACAATTCAATTAACTAGCGGTCGCCCGTCTTTCACTATTCATATATGATAGCAATAATTTAATATATAAAATAAATGAACGACTGATATGAACATTGCGATACCCATTGAGTATGTTGGAATACATAAGACCATGAAGACCAATAAATAATTTTGCTCTAAAGCATTATTATTATGAGTGATCAGATACCAAGATGATTGGACAAGCTGCATGTGGATGTTAGGTTGTTTGTGCTCCAAGATTATAAGGATGTAGGCCTACTAAAACATGAGGTGAAAAAAGCAGTGCAAGCTGATGTATGACTGCATTGAAAGAATGTAATTTGCTAATTCATCGCCACCCTCCGGATGGCATTGTGAAAATTTGTGAACTTCTTAATTTCTGAAAGATTAATCAGTCATTTTATTCAATTAATTTCAATCATCTGCCTTCTTCGTTGCCCACTTACCTTCATCTGTCTCGCTTCCCTCTTTGTCCTCTCACTCTTTCCTTTACCACTCTTTCATCTAACCCTCTATACTTGATTCATTTTACCTTGACAGTCGCGCGCGGGGGGGGGGTCCTTTCGAACGTTCCAATGAGTCAAGTAGGGCCCAAACTAAACTGAACACGATAATGCGATTGATTTTCTTACACGTAAAAATACGGCCAATTCAGAGAGAATAATACTCTTCCCTCATCAACTGCCAACAAAATCTGTAAAAACATTAATGTATCGAAAGTTATAGGCCGGGCCCAGCTTTCACCACTTATGAATAAAATAAAAAGTATATGCCAAAAAAAACAAAGCATTATTTTTTCGTAAAGGTGGATGATCACATGACTGTTTCGCCCGCTGTTTCGGAGTTGTTAAATGAATGACTGCTGGTTGCAACTAGACTCGCTTGCCAGTCCTATATACGCCGTACCTATGTATATTTAGGACTGATTTACGCCATTTTGGATGTCAATGGGAAATACACACTTAACGATTTGCGCAGGTCAGAATCAATGTATATAAAAGTGGTACCAATCTTATTGTGCTTGCTAATTTAAGACTCGGTTGAAACAAAATGATGCTTAGATTTTTGGACCATGCGTCACTATAGTTATTGGGTGGTAATTTAACATCAACACTAACCCTGCCATGCAGAACAACATCAGCGTTAATAGTGTCCAAGTATTTTCACAAGAATTAGCCGTCAGACTGTCACTGAAGTACCGTATATAAATTCTTATTGGTGCTGCAAAATTTCATATTTGATTACGTCACATAAAATGATAATGACGTCACGCGTTAACGTACCATGTCCCGCACGAAAGACTATTAAATCCTGTCAATTCTTACCTCACAAAATACCCTCCGTGCCATGTCCTCATACATATTGCCTATGATGATCTTTTTGCATCTTTTCTCTACAGGTGTGTATAATAATGTAAAATGATTTTTTTTAAATAATGAAATATGGTTAAAACTTTTTCAAACAAAATATTACAAATAAGATAAATAATGATGAAGGAGATGCGTCATACACGGGAAAACGAAGCAACTCCGTCAAAATTTAATTTTGTTATTCTTTATTCAAAATGTTAAAATAATATTAGTAATAACTGCCGGAAAGTGTTGCTGTCCATTTAAAGCTGAAATAACACGGGAAAGTGAAAGAAACTCGACTGGTTATTTTGGCCATTTAACATGCAGTTCTATGGGAAGACATAAAGTCATAATTTTGAACTTTGCTCTGTTGACCTTCAAAGACAACAAATTTGGCCGATTCCATTAAGCTGCAAGTTGGGACATGTGTAAACATTACAAATATGCAAAAAGAAATCAGGTTTGAAAAAAATTAACCAATGTCATATTATAATATCGTACATTATGGCTTTAACTAAAAAACGCATTGCAAAAATACTCCTTGTTTTATTAACACAATCAAACAATTAATCCTGAATAGAAAGAGTCGGAAAAAAATTCAACCCACTTCATGCTGATTGTATGTTTTACCATTATCGCGATTCACAATACGATGCGCCGCCAGCGGTTACTCTTGCCAATCAATTTTTGACCTCCAGGCTCGACATCGCCATCATTGGAATTTCACGCGAATGTTGACAACAGTTCCACGAATCCTTCGTGTGATCAATAGATAGAAAATGGATCCACTATAATTGTAAATTCCTGTTGTAGTGTGCATTTGCATGTAATATCATTATTTTGTCATTGAAACACCCTATGACACCAGGTATGCCCTATGTTGTATTCATATAACGCGGGCTTTGGGAACCGCTGGAGGCGCATTGCATTGTGAATTGACCATATCTTGTGAATTTAATCTACAGAAAAGTTCAAAATTTTGTTAACCGGTCCCATGGTCCCAGAAAACCCGAAACGGACAAAAGATTTGCCTATGCTATTGTTCCGATTAGAAACCTGGTATAGTAGAATAATTTGTTTCCAACCGAATCACGGTTCATCGCGGCGATCTCGGGATCGCAATGAATCTCGTGGACTATCTTCCCGTAATTATGACAATGGTCAATTTCGCCCGCGTAACTCGCGCAGAGGAAGTAAAAACTTACAAAACTCTGTTGAAAGTCGGCCTTATGGCGGATGCTTCAATTGCGGTCTAAAAACCACAACAAGGACTCTTGTCATCATGAGGAACGTGTCCGTTGTCATAAATGTAACAAACTAGGTCATAAAGCTAATTATTGTAGAAGTAGTTTTACAAGTAAGACTGCCAAACATTGAGGATTTGGCCATGTTTAGAGTGCCGAAAGATCAAGTTCACTTGATTTAAAAACTGTTGTTGTTGACCATGAAATTAGGAATTTACAAGAAAAAGTTGCACATGATGTTGTTCATGAAAATGAGTATATGCAATTGCAAAATGGTAGTGTTCCTAATTTTCCATCCAAGGGAATAAAATTTGGTCACATTAATACACACAGTTTGATCGGTAAAATCGATGAGTTTCGACATATGTGTGGTAATGTATTCGATATTATTTGCGTTAACGAAACTCTCTGTGACCAAAGTATTGTTGACAGTGAGTTACATCTACCTGGTTTTAACATCTTAAGAAAAGACAGAAAAAGAGATGGAGGCGGCGTCGCTCTCACATTAGAAATACTTATAATTATAAGAAAAGAGATGATTTATCTGATGGTAGTGTTGAGTGTATATGGGCTGAGATAACACCGCCCCATAGAAGCCCCATTTTGGTGTGTGCTATCTATAACCCTAATGGAAAAAATACTGAGTTTTCTGAAAAATTGTCTGTTATGTTATCAAATGCTTCTGTAGCTGATAATGAAATTGTTGTGCTTGGAGATTTTAATTGTGATTATTCTCCTAATGTATCCACCAAGGAGGTCAATGATCTTAAGTTTGTCACTGAAATGCATCAATTACAGCAATTGATCTGTTTACCAACAAGGGTCACGTCACATAGCAAAACAATCATTGATCTATTTTATACTTCTAAACCTGAGTTATATAGTAATTGTGGTGTTATACAAACATCAATAAGTGACCATTACATGATTTATGCAGTTAGAAATTGTAAACCAGTGAAAGGTGAACATAAATCCATTGAGTATCGGTGTTTTAAATCATTTGATGAGAAAATGTTTGTTGATGATCTAACTAGTGTACCATGGAATGAGATTGAAAAATTTCGTAACGTCAATGATGCTTTAAAGTTATGGTATGAAATGTTTGAAAGAGTTGTTGATAAACATATTCCTAAAAAGTCTAAGCGTGTAAAAGCTACACCAACACCTTGGTTAAACAAAGATATTAAAAAAAAAATGTAAAAAAGGGATTATTTACATCGCAAAGCTTTGAGAAGTAATACTAGTTCTGATTGGGAAGAATATAAGCAGTGTAGAAATGAGGTTACATCAATGATTCGTAAAGCAAAAGAAACTTATTGTAAGCAAAGTGTGTCCCAAAATGCTGGTGATTCTAAGAAGATGTGGAAAGCGCTTAACGATATTTTGCCTCACAAAGCTTCTCCTAGTCCCTCATCAATCACTATAATTGATGACGAGGTGTGTACAAGTGTTAATGATATTGCTAATGGTTTTAATAAGTACTTTACAGGTGTTGCTGCTAAACTTGTTGATAGCAATGGTACTATTTGCAATGATGAATCTGTTTATGTTGAAGATAAACCAATTGGCGATTGCTCTAAACCCGTACTTGATTTACCATCTATTTCAAGTGAATTTATTTGTAGAGAAATTGACCTCATGAGTGAGAAAAAGGCCACTGGTCTTGATGACATTGGTAGCAAAATTTTAAAATTGGCCAAACCTGCTATTTTGAGCAGCCTTGTGTACATTATGAATTTGTCTTTGAGAACAGGTGTGTTTCCCGATTGATGGAAAGAAGCTAAAGTAGTTCCTCTTCACAAAGGTGGTGATATGTCAATTAACAACTTCAGGCCAATTGCCATCCTTCCTGTTGTGAGCAAAATCATTGAAAAGGCTGTTCATAAACATTTGTATGATTATTTAAGTGAAAACAAGCTGATTAATGAAAATCAGTCAGGTTTAGGCCTTTTCATTCTACTGAAACATGTTTGTTAAATATGGTTAATGATTGACTAATAGTATAAATTCTGGTAAAATAATTGGTGTTTCGTTTATAGATTTGCGCAAAGCATTCGACACCGTCAATCACGACATATTGCTCAGTAAACTTAAAAATTTGGGTGCTTCTGCCACTGCACATGAGTGGTTCAGTTCATATTTATCGTGCCGCACCCAGAGAGTGTGTTTTAAAGATACTATGTCAAACTCACGCCCTGTTTCAACAGGTGTCCCCCAGGGCAGTATACTAGGTCCATTGTTTTTCCTTATATTTATCAACAGTATGAACAAAGTAATTTCCCATGGTCAAATATCTATGTATGCTGACGACACAACACTCTCCGTCAGTGGTAAAGACCCCAAGATATATCTGCTGAATTGTATTCTGAGCTTGATTCAATAATGAATTGGTTGAATGTTAATAAATTGTTTTTGAACACTGATAAGACAAATGTTATGTTGATTGGAACTGCGAGTAAGTTAAGGAATGTTAATGACAAAGATTTTTCTGTATTTGTTTATGGTAAACAACTGGAAAGAGTAAGAAAGGCAAAATGCCTAGGTGTTGTTGTTGATGATCAGTTAAAATGGCATGATCAAGTTAATAGTATTATTCAAAAGGTTTTCTGTAAGATTGGGCTATTAAGACGTCTGAAACCTTTCAAAGACTTGAGATTGATACATTAAATGTTATTTTTAAATCGTTTGTTCAGCCTATATTAACCAATGTACAAAATTGCAATATCTCATGGTATGGTCGTTTTAAAGATGACAGTTCCAAACTTAATGTTCTTCATAAACGCTGTGCAAGAGTGATTTTGAGCGTGAACAACTTAACTTCATCTGATTTCATGTTTAGAATTCTTGGTTGGGAACGGCTTCACACTCGTAATGAGTATTTTAAAGCACTAATGGTTTATAAATCTCTTAATGGCCTGGCGCCACATTATCTTGCAAAAATGTTTAACCATGTATGTACAACTCACAATGTTAACACACGACAGGCTGCTGCTGGTCAGTTGGCCTTGCCACCTTCAATTCATGGATATGACTTAGAATGTTTTAAATCATCGTTCAGTTACAGTGGTGTAAAATTATGGAACAACATTGAAAATGATATTAGAAACTCAATAAATGTGCAAACTTTTAAACGGTATTACAAAAACGTATATTTTCACCAGTTTTAATTAAATAGTGTTTAATGTAAATAACATCTTGAAATATATATGTTACTGAGTTATTATGTGTTTTATATGATGTTTTTATGGATCAATGTTAATTTAATAATGGCATGTGAGTTTTAATATTATTGCAAACTGTACAAATGTATTTGAGATTTATATTCTTTTAATGTAAAGTTTAATAATGGTTAAGTTGTAAATTGTATAATTATCTTCTTTGTAATTCTCTATAATTATATTCCTTTTATGTATTTTGCAGGGCCCCGTGTTAGACCAGCTTCGGCTGAATCGGGCTACCCTGGGTAAACATGTTGTAAATAAATAAATAAATAAAATAAATTGATGAAGATATACAATCGACCAATTTGTCCAAAGCAGACTTTTGCCGATTTATGGGGTGCGTCTGCCTCTGCCTGCAATCACCTGTTAAGAATAGCACAGCATGTCCAGGTTTAGCAGATGGATGTATTTTATTCCAACTGGATGAATGACCCAATGAGGACATTGTGAATGCGCCCTATATCAAAACCCGGGATCAAAACAGGGAACTCTCACTTCCTTGATCAGAATATCTTATATCAGAACGTTTGACAAATGCTGTAGGAAAGCAATTTGTTTGTGTCTTTGTAGTATTTTGAAATTATTCACTTACCTTTATATTTTCGATTTGATTTTTGGGATTGGTGAAGAAACTTTCCGATGTCAGCAATGTGATATTAGCTTCTTTTAATAAGCTATGCATATGGTCCATAGTCTGAAAGGAACGGTATTAATTTTACAAGGATTTTGGATTTACTTTTATCATTTAATTTAGTCAGCTCTTTTTAAATTAATGTTGGAAAATCCGTAATGAAACTCTTCAACCTACCCGATTATGCTTTCATCATAATATATATGTTTAATTTTATCACAAAAATTGGTGATTTCGTGTAATGTGGTTCCCTCGCCATAGTTTTGGATTGACATTATCAGCATTTGTTGTCGGAATGTAATCACGTTACATTATAACATAATTAAACGACGAAACCGTTTCTGTAATTTTGCCAGTGACTATTTGGTGACAATCAACAAAATCGCGATTAAGTTTTCGATGCGTAGACGTATCAAGGATAAAGAGGAACTAGCTGGCCTTTGCTTTTGTTTATTGTTTTGACTGAGCCATATTTTGCAACTCGGACTACGAAGGGGGGGTGTTGTTGCAAGCCCCCACCCATAATATAATATTTTTCAATTACAAACATCATATACCGTTATATTTGGTACCAACACAAATGTGATTTACACCGAATTTTCTCCTAAATATAAAAAGGAAATTACTATTTTCACCTAACTAACAAGTAAAAGTCAGCAGCTCTTGAGATGATTTTACAAGAGCGAAATGAAAATGATTGATTTTACAGTAGAAACCAATGGTGGGCCTCACCACCCATCCAACCCTTTATGGTCATGGGGTAAAAATGTTATCACTAAAATGAGTGCAATGGATAGATCTACAATTAACTTAGTTATAAAAAATAAAAAAAAAGAATAAAAAATCTTAGTGGGTTGGTACACCACCGCCTTCGTAGTTCTAGGGTTAAAGGTAAAGCAACTTGCATGCATAATGTACACTGTAAGTGTGTAGTATAAATATCTTGACGCATTCTAATTGATATTTTTGGTCTTAATTACACTTCAGGGACTTTAAACAAGAAATAAACAATTGCACAACACAATGCATTCTAAGATATGATTCACAAGAAATTGTGAATAGACATGTGTATTACATAATCTACTTGATGTTACCAATTTAAAGTACTCTCTGTTCTCATGAATAGTTGCCACTCTATTCCACCCATATTCCCTCATTAGTCGGATACGCGCGTAGTTATAGACGGTAGCTGGTGATGCAGAACGGTAAAAGTAAGGGTAGAATTTCCGATTGGATAAGCCAGGAGATTCAGCGCCATAGGAAACCTACGATAATGTGAACAAAATGACAAAACTAGTGAACAAGATTACAAAACTAGTGTAATTTAGTAAAATCTTTCAAGTTAGCACGAATTTGGTCAAATATTAAATCTACATAATCCGGGTTTCAGTCCGAAACGTCCTTAATCCGAAACGTCTTCAGTCCGAAACGTCGTAAGTCCGAAGTGTAAATTTACTATATCTGGTGGTTCGTCAATCCGAAAGTCATTTTAGGTTCGTCAGTCCGAAAAAAAGCTTCGCTAGTCCGAAAATACAAAACACGTCATTAGTCCGACACTTCATCAATCCGACGTCTTCAGTCCGAAACGTCTTTAGTCCGAATCTGAAAAGCACGTCTTTAGTTCGAATCTGAAAAGCACGTCTTTAGTCGAATCTGACGTCTTTAGTCCGAATCTGATAATCACGTCTTTAGTCCGAATCTGAAAAGCACGTCGTCAGTCCGAATCTGAAAATCACATCTTTAGTCCGAATCTGAAAAGGACTTCGCCAGTCCGAATCTGAAAAGCACAGCATCAGTCCGAATTTGACAACCATAAAAATAAAATAAAATAAAATAAAATAAAATAAAATAAAATAAAATAAAATAAAATAAAATAAAATAAAATAAAATAACCGTGGCATTTTAGTGTCATTTAACCCACTCTTTGCACTAGGTGCCTACTAGCAACAATTTGCAGGCCGCCCCCCCATTCACACACAAACACTTTTTAGATTCTTGAGCGTCATGGCAAAAAAGTGGTCAACAATTCATTTGAGACGCACGTTTTATTTGCTTCGTGCGCTTCGAAATCCAAGATGGCGTCCAAAATCATCTCCAATTTCACATGCTACACTCAGTACGACGGTACGGCAACTTAGCTCACTCCCGATAATTCTTACCGGCGTGACATCTATTGTTACGTAACAAATAACAAAACAAAATTCAATACGAAAGTCATTTCTCGCTTAATTTTTGTATCGAGTTCATAGATAAGATATGAAACATGAGCCTAACCCTAACCCGAACCTTTACCCTGCCCCTAATCCTTACACAATCCTAAGCCTAAACTAACCCTAAAACTAACCCTAAGCCCAAATCTAACACTAATCCGAAGCCTAACCCTAACCATTATCTAACCCTAGGTTCTTAGGAGTTGTTCCAGCGTCTAACCCTATACCCTGACTCAAACCCGACCCCTAACCTTAGACCTAACCATAAACCTAATCCTGAAGTTAAGCCTAAACCTATCCCTAATCTTAACCCTAACCCGAAACCTAAACTAATCCTAACCTGAATCCTAAACCGATGCCTAACCCTAAGCCTTGCCCCAACCCTGGGTTATTAAGAGTTATTTCGGCGTCTAACTCTAATCCGAACCCTAACCCTAATCCTAAACGTAAGCCTAAGCCTAACCATAACCATAACCAGGGTACACCCGTCAGTCCGAAACACCGTCAGTCCTAACCACCGCACCGTCAGTACTAATTGTGGGTTAGGATTACTAACCCTAACGCTAACCCTAAAAATTCGGACTGCCGGTGGTTCCGACTGACGGTGTTTCGGACTGACAAGGAGAACACCATAACCGATAAGCCTAACCCTAACATTAACCCTAACCTTGAGCCTTACCCTAACCCTAGGTTTTTATGACTTTTTTCGCCGTCTAACCCGAACCCGAACCCTAACCCAAATTTTAACCGTAACCATAATCCTAAAATTAAGCCTAACCCTATCCCTAAGCCTAACCTTAAGCTTAACCCTGACCCTTACCCATACCCCATACCCCAGCCCTATCCTAAACCTAACCCTAACACTTAACCTAAACCTAACCCTTAACCCTAACCCTAACAATAACAATAACCCTACGCCTAACCCTAAGCTGGACCATAACCCTAACACTAACGCTAAGCCCAACCCTAACCCTGATCCGAACCCTAACATTAACCCTAACCCTTACCCTAATCATAATACTAAACTTAAGTCTGACCCTAACAGTAACTCTAACCCATACCCATACCCTAACTCTAATCCTAAACTTAAGCCTAACCCTTACCCGAACCCTAACATTAACCTAACCCTAACCCTAAGCCTAGCCATAACCATCGGGTATAATTGTGCCTACAGCACCTCTGATTATAAGGCAATCAGTATTAAGGTCAGGTTTTTGAACAGGTAATTCTTCCGGCGTCAAACCCTTACCCTTACCCTAACTCGAACCCTAACCCTAACGCTAAGCCAAATACTAACCCTAAGCCAATCCCTAACCCTAAGCCTAAACCTAACCCTAATCCTAAACAGAAGCATTACCCTAGGTTCTTCACGGTTGTTTGATGGCATGTAGAACTGTATTAATTTTTTAGCAAAGTTGAAAACTGATTTCGCTATTTATCTTAAATCTTGTGTGCATCGTTACAAGGGGTAGACACTTGTATAATGGCATTTAAACAGCATGGAATGAGTAACATATAGCAAGGAATTTTTCAAACTACTTTTTATCATGAAATGAAAGGAACAATATCATTGGGCTAAATTAAAAATATATGTAAATAGCGCCCTCAATATGCCAATAAATATACAGTTTATAGAAAAAAAAAAACAACAAAAAGGCAGAAAAGCTAAAAGCTGTGTATATTATTAGTGTGATAGCTGTTGTAAAAACTTGACCTAAATACTGATAGCCTTATAAAGTGATATAGGCACAATTATTATCATACCCGAAGGTGCCTACGTTAGGCTTGGGTTAGGGTTAGGGTTCGGGTAAGGGTTAGGGTATGAATTAAGGTTAGGGTTATGGTTATTGTTAGTGTTAGGCTTGAGTTTAGGATTAGGTTTTGGGTTAGGCTTAGTGTTAGGGTTAGGGTTAGGGTTCGGATTAGGGTTAGGCGTAGGGTTATGGTTATGGTTATTGTTAGTGTTAGGTTTAAGTTTAGGATTAGGGTAAGGGTTTAGGGTTATGGTTTGAGTTAAGGGTTAAGGGTTAGGTTAAGGATTAGGGTATGGGTTAGTTAGACTGAGGTTATGGTTATTGTAAGGGTTAGACTTATATTTAGGATTAGGGTTAGGGTTAAGGTTTGGGTCAGGGTTAGACTTAGTGTTAGAGTCAGGCTTATGGTCGGGTTAGGGTTAGGCAAAGGGTTATGGTTAGGGTTAGGGTTAGGCTTAAGTTTAGGTAGGGTTCGGGTCCGGGTTAGGGTTAGACGCCGAAATAATTCAGGGTTAGGGCAAGGCTTAGGTTTATTTATAGGCTTCGGTTTAGAATTAGGGTTAGGCTTCGGGTTAGTTTAGGCTTATGGTTAGGTTTATGGTTAGGATTAAGGTTAAGGCTAGGGATAGGCTTAGGCTTAAGTTCAGGATTAGGGTTAGGGTTAAGTTTAAAGTTAGGGGTCGGGTTCGGATCAGGGTTAGGGTTAAGCACCAGAACATCTCCTAAGACCCTACGGTTAGGGTAATGCTTAGGGTTAGGGTTAGGCTTCGGTTTAGGATTAGGGTTAGGATTAGGGTTAGGGTTAGGAGCTGGGATAAGGTTCGTGTTAAGACACCTGAATAACTTCTAAGAACCTGCACTCAAAGAAATATTCACACGTTATGTAAAAAAACACGATGTAAATTAAATTATACACAATATTTGTAAAAGTTTGTCAAAAACGTTTACCATGCCAGTTTGTAAATGCTTCAAATACATATTTGAACTGTAACGAAACTAGTTTACCTAGTGTGTGTAATCATTGCATAAAGTGAAGTAAAATGTCAGCCAAAAATACTTCGCTGATCGGAGAAAATCGTGTTATGTAAATCGACACACATGTAGTTTTTACCTATTTCATGTAAGAAATTATAACGCAGACCGAAAGCAATGGCGGGCACGACGTGTGTGTGGTCTTGTAGCGCATACCTGCTGAAACTTCATTCAAATAGGTAGGTTTCGGAGTCATTCAGCTTGAACCAAACTGGAGATTCGTTCGAAAAGTTATGCATGGATTTCTTTGAGACTTTAAAAATGGCTATTTATGGGTTCATTTTGCTAGATTGATTAACATTAGAATTGACATGCACCGGGACATTGCAGCTATCATGTGCTACGAGTAGGACAATCATCAGTGGCGTACCGTGGCTGCCCCTTCCCCGGGGGGGCTGAAGATAATCCAATTTTGCCGCCCCTTGCTCAACAGCCCGAAAAGGTTGCCCCAATTTTTTTGAAAAGTGAAGAGCAAAAAAAAAAAGGATTTATAGGCGCTACCGCCCCAAAAGCAACACATTTTGATGAAAAGTACAATTTTTTCACATTTTCCGCCATTTTTTTGTTACTAATTCTTTTTGCCGCCAATTCTTCTTCCGCCGCCCCTCTTTTTGTCGCCCCTTCTTCTTCCCGCCGCCCCTTCGTTTTGGCCGCCCCCTGCTTTGACCCCAAAGCCCCCCAAAAAAAAAAATACGCGCATGATCATTACAGTACAATGCACTGTATACTGCGCCCGGACCGGCACTGCGTGTATCTAGCAATGTGTGTACGTGTTGAGATAGATCAAAAATACCACAGGAGATCTTCTTTGGTAATACGGACAGTGTACTATAATAGGCGTGATATGCATTGAAATGACTACGATAATGTAGCCTAAGCCTAGTGTACCAAGTGTGGGACTCGAATTAGGCTTGAAGCCTTGAAGTGACAATGCATTAGTGTACTATAGCATTGTATCATACATGCGAGAGAGAAATGCTTACATTGAACATTAACTAGATAGCGGGTTGAACTGATAGAATTAAAAGAAAAACAAAATAAAATAGTTCATGCATGAAATTGTATTGTTGAATGAATCTGACAGTTGACCAAGATCTGATGACTTCAAATCTATCATGAATTATGTTTCAGCATAAAATAAAACAAAGAAAGAAAGAAAGAAAGCCCCAATCCTATTAACCTGGGTTTATTTTACTTAACTGGTATGTATTTTTTACATAATTCATGGTTGTGTGAAAAATACCTACTTGTTATTGGGTTCATATGCACATAAATGTTATGTATTTTACATAATTCATGGTTATGTAAAAAATACCTATTTGTTTTGGAGTTCTATACGTACATCGAAGTTGTGTAAAATTTGAGTGTGTTCTCAAAACTTACCCGTCATACTGATAACCAGTGCCATATTAAAGATGCTATATGCTGAATTAGACCCGATGCTCCCGAGAATTACGACGCCGGAACAACTCTTAAGAACCAGTTCTCAAACCTTACCATTAATACTGATTGCTAGTGCCTTAGTGCTAGTATTAAGGGCAAGTCACTTTTGAGAACAGGGTCTTAGGAGTTGTTCCGGCGTCTTAATTCTCGGGAGCAGTTGTTCCGGCGTCTAACACTAACCCTGGCCTGAACCCGAACCTTAATCCTAACACTAACATTAACCCCTATTCCTAACCCAAATCCTAACCCTAACCTTAACCCTGACGTTAATCCTAACCTAAGCCTAACCCTAACATAGGGACTATCGTCCTTATCCTCGGGAGCAGATGTTTCGGCGTCTAACCCTAACCCTGCCCTGACCTGAACCCTATATACCTAATCCTAACCCTAATCCTAACCATGACACTAAGCCGAACCATAATCCTAACCCAAATCCTAACTTTAACCATGACCCTAATCCTAACCCTAATCCTAACCCTAACATAGTGACCATGGTGACCATCGGATCTAATTTGTGCCTACATCATCTATTCTATTACTCTTACGACCCATTATTCAAAATCGCGCACTGTGATTTGTTAAATACGTCGGGTGAGAGCCCATTATTCTGCATTATTATGTTTTGATGGATCCAAGTTGTGATAATATTGGATCCAAAACATAATAATGATAAAATTGGATGCTTTACGCCCAATATTTATTGGTCTCGCTACGAGTTTTAAAATATTGGACTCGACTACGTCTCGTCCAGTATTTTAAAACTCATATTCATTCATTCATTCATTCATTCATTTAAAACTCATAGCTCGACCAATAAATATGGGCTCAACCGATCCAATTTTATATCAATAATGGTCAAGCGCCGTAACACATTCTACGCACAGCATTACGATTGGTTGCGCGTGCAACATTTCCGCGATACGCGCTGTCACTTACGCGTACGCGCTCCACCTTGAAGTAAACAACTTGAAATATTTTTAAATATTTTTGCCAAAAAATGATAGTTTCTCTTTAAATCGCACTATTTTCTGGTAAAGAATAGAAATAAAGGGTGCAGCATTATCCTTTACACGCAAATAATGTGTCCTCGGAAGTAAAACGTTTAAATAATGAGTTCGGCTGCGCCTCACCCATTATTTGCGTTTTTTCTGCCTCGGACACATTATTTGGGTGTAAAGGATAATGCTGCACCCTTTATTTCTTAAGTATAAGGCACTAGCAATCAGTATTAATGGCAAGTTTTGAGAACAGGTTTTTAAGAGTTGTTCAGCGTTTTAATCATCAGGAGCATCGGGTTTAATGTTTTTCAGATTTGGACTGATGACGTGCTTTTCAGATTCGGACTGACGACGTGTTTTTTCAGATTCGGACTGACGACGTGTTTTTCAGATTCGGACTGACGACGTGTTTCTCAGATTCGGACTGACGACGTGTTTTTCAGATTCGGACTGACGACGTGTTTTTCAGATTCGGACTGACGACGTTTCGGAGTGAAGACGTTTCGGACTGCAGACGTTTCGAACTAAAATAGTACATTTCATTCGGAATGACGACGTGTTTTTCAGATTCGGACTGACGACGTGTTTTTCAGATTCGGACTGACGACGTTTCGGAGTGAAGACGTTTCGGACTGCAGACGTTTCGAACTAAAATAGTACATTTCATTTTCGGACTGATGATTGTTCGGACTGAGGACGTTTCGGACTGAAGACGTTTCGGACTGATGCGGGCACCCCCACAAACATGTGAGTTCGCCATGCTTTATGCCATATTAAACAATAATTGGTTAAATTACGCGACACGCGATGCTTTAACTTGCTAAAAGTTAACGGATCTTAATCTTTTCTGTTTAACCCTTGTTTTAACCTCTTAAACAATCTTGTTTAAAAGAAAATGTGTGGATTTAAACACATATTGTTTAAAATCGTAATCTTTTTTTCGTAAACAGCGCAATCTTAACTTCTGGGCTAAGAGTGTATAACAGTCGTTGATAGGATATGCAACATAATAGAATACGGATAACCTCTATTAAGTTCATGTTAATTATATGACGAAACACCACTTCTAATTCTTTTGTGTCAGTTCTTTAATGCACGATAAGCATATCTACGTGGTTCAAACTTGATATGCGCAAACATGGCAAAAGTGGCACAACACGTTTTCTGGACGATTTAATTAATCCGACATAACTTTTGAACCCAAGCTAGTAAAGAAACCAACTAAACGTCTTCTTTTAGCCAAGATAATACTGATTAAAGTGCATATAACATTCCTGTCATAACTCTTTTAGTTTTTTCCTGAGCGCAGGCTAAATATTAATTGGAGTGTGTCGGGAGGTGGCGTAAAATAATAATAATTATTGTTTGATAGAAAATATGCATTCCATGAGTTTACATTATGGCGCTCATATCAGTGGCGTGCGCAAGAGGGGGGGGCAGGGGCCATGGCCCCACTTTTGTTGGTCATTCGGGGAAAAACGTTAAAAACGTCAAATTTTGCTCCTAATCAGACTCCATTCGGGGGAACTGAACAACCTGCCCCCCTCACTTTCAATGTGCTGCGCACGCCACTGGCTCATATTGTAGTGAATTGAGTCATAGTCACGTGCCCCCGTGCCCCCAATCAATTGCAAAATTTAGAAAATCCCATAGGAAAATTGCCAAAAAAAACCGGCTTGTGCCCCTCCCTCCAATCGGATGACCCACGCTACGACACTGAATTGGCTTAAAATGGCGGGTCTAAGGAGACTGACGTACCGTTATCAAGTTCCAGTAGTGAGCCGTACTCGCAATAGCTTCCGCAGTTGGAGAGCAGGCACCACCAAGTATCATAATCTTGGATGGTTCACGAAATAACTGATCAAACAATGCTCGGGAACCAGATCCTGCTTCACACTGAAACATGAAAGAAATACACAAATCTATGATTATTCAGGGAACTGGCTTTAATCGCATTGTATAGTATAAAAACGTCAAACTTTGCTCCTAATCAGACTCCATTCGGGGGAACTGAACAACATGCCCCCCCCCCTCACTTTCAATGTGCTGCGCACGCCACTGGCTCATATTGTAGAATGTTTTACTACAAATTGGTCATGAAGTAAATTCAAGCAACTTGACGTATACATGTCGTATACATTGCATCTGGGAAGTGCGAGTATTGTCCCGGACCTTGAGTACGGGTACGGGTACGGGTACCATAGGGCCTGCACTTTGTCTCGACATTTGAAAGGGGCGTGAATTCATTTTTGGATACGCCCTATTATAATTAGGTAATACTCACACACATTCCCTATATGTATATACATGTACCACATGTAGTAAATCTGTCTGCTTTATCTGTATTGTGCCGTTCTTCAGCAAATAGTTAAACACGATCCCTCATTTCAAATATATAGTTTTGGTTTCTCTATTGTTCAGAAACCAAAAATCAAGGGATTAAAATGTGGAGATGAACTGGTATGCAATCATAACACTATTGTGCTGGGAGGACACAAGAGGGTATATATAATCAAAAGTATAATGGCCTATAACCATACGTATATAATAGCCTATTGTGCTAACATTTTCATTATCGATATTTAACAACGCGGGCGATTTTTGATGCTCTCTTGCCGTAGGTGGCACACTTCCATGACACCATAAAATACAGGCTGATAAAATAAGTTATGCATAGACATCGTTGGGATGGATATATACGATTCCTAGGCCTACATGTAGAAATCATGTGCATATATTGAGGGGTGGGGGGGGTGTTTTGTTTATTTGTCTGAAATATAAACGATGCATGATGATGTAGATGATTTGATTATGAATTAGATTATTCCCCGGAAAGCACAACCCATACCTCTTACCTATGTTCCTCCGCCACCTATATATAACCTCCTCCCTCCCCCCCCCACACTCGATATCGACTCTTCCCTATTATTCCACTCCACTCTTGAGCTCCCTCTCCCCTCCACTTCCAATGCTCTCCCCCCTCTGTTTCTCTTTCTCCCTTACCCTTACCCCCCCCACCTCCCACAGACACACACAAACTCTTTCCCTGGCTATCTCTTTCTCTCTCTCTCCCTTCTCCAATAAATAAATTGAATAAAAGTCAGTTTAAACCAGCTTTCTATGATATTGATCTTCCGTCATGCGACATGCACATAAATAGAGATTTGTATAATAGTGTTTATACCACTGAAGTCATAATCTGTCAAGTGTCTATTGTCATGTCTGTGGAAATATTTCGATGGTCTATATATTTTCACAGTGAAATCAGCTTATTTCGTAGTCTCTTGTCAATGCTTTCAAACTAATCAATGCTTTCAAATGTAGACTGCTTTGTTCGACTTCTCTGCTCGTGAATATTGCACTGCGAAATTTAAACATTTCTTTTGTATACTTAGATCAGGTAACTCGAAAATCCTGTAATTTTATTTGTTACACCACTTATAAGAAACTGAAACCAAAACCGAAACTACCTGCCACAAATGTTTAGTTTTAAACAAAAGGTAGAAACAATGAGTTCGATATCTTGTGATTCAAGTGGTTAGGCAGGACAATAGGAAACCACGTGACCAAAACCAAAACCAAAACTAAAACTATATATTTGAAATGAGGCGATGTCATCAAACATTATAACAATAGCTCTTTTACAGTGTGCAATCATCCCGGGCAATAATTGGGCAATAATAGAGGATGTGCGTGAAATTATTGATTGGCTCCATACAAAGGATTTGAACCGGTGTCCTTCACCGTAATCATGGCGCAATGCAGTGCATTCAATCAAACGTTGTCGTCAACCTATTTGATCGTATAGTGCATTTGTTATGTGTGTGAGACGAGCTGTCGCGGTACATTGCAATAGCTTGTAATCATGGTTTTGTTGAATGAATTTGAGTATTCCGCCATATTTACAGTATGATACGTCATAATCTAGGTGATTATTTGCATTGGATGTCTTGAATACGCTGGCGAAGTTGTGTAATAATCGGATTAATGCTATAACAGTAGGTGAATACAAGTTTTGAATATATCGCGTTGCAAAGCCCCATTCAGTGATCCCAGCGAAAGTGGAAAAACAAATCAAATTGTTACTTTTATAAATTTTTTAAATGAAAAAAATTGACAAAAAACCCAAGAAAACGGCAGTATCGACGAAGTTGAAGCCCCATTCAAATACAATAGCTAATTTATATATACTGTCAGTATATAAATTACAGATTCACGTAAATGCATTATTTTTGTCTTAAATAGGCCTACTCGGCTTTCGGCTGAACCACTAGCAGAAGATACCAAATTGATGTTTTATGACCTTTGAAATTCTTTTGTTGCGAGTGACATGGTCAGTTCAATTCACGTCGAGTGTCCTTGACAGGTTTGACTCTGCTTCAGTGGTCATGAAAGAATTCAAAAGATAACCTCTGCCCCAACAATCCCAAGCAATTGTCTGAAACTGCTCTTCGGATGATGTATCATAAGAACTCAGTCGTCAAATGATGATAGTTATATAATGACCAAAAGATTATTACTGAATATATCATTGAAGACTGAGTTCCGCAGTCTAGTACAAAATCTGAATTTTGATGATTTTTACGATCGTCCGGATGAAAAAATCACTGAATGGGCCGTTAGTACCCTCCTCTCCTTACCCTGGTAATATGAATCAAAAAAAATAAAAAAAAAAAATTAAATAAAACAAGAAAAAAAAGTCAAAGAAAAGAAACAATAAAAGAAAAACAAATATGAAAAGTTCGAACAATATTTGGTTTATAAAATTAATGTGACCATGATGAGGCTCGAACTCACCACCTTCCGATTTAAAGTTCGAAGCGCCCGTGTACCAAATTCTGATGCCTTTCCAAGTGAGCTAGATGCTCCTGAGATACGAAATAAACATAAAATAATACACTGTACACCTGCTTGTGTCGGTAATTGATTTGCTCTAATTCCATAATGGTACAGTGCAACAGAGCAAAAATGCCCAAAATTTAAAAGCTATATAATTTATGAACAATATACACTACACATAAAAATACTAATAGGCCTACAAGGGAATTTCAACATAAGAATCCAAACAATTAAGTACCAACATGCACAGCTTTGTCCTTATATCACATTTGGGTTTTAACAAAATGTTATCAAACCTCTACTGTGATTTGCAGCTGCACAGGGCATCTCTTTGATAGCTGATAATGGCCATCCATTCAGCAAGTGGCTACTAACTGACCTTGACAGGCTTGAATGAGCACTGTCATCTGCTACAAAACCATCACACTCTAGGACCTGGTCACTCCATAATGCTACAGAGAGCACAGTACTTTGACAATGGAGTGAAATGATTGATTAGGTGCGGATTTTTAAAAGTACAGCTCCTATGTGTGTATAGCAAAAAATTGGAATAGAATGTTTGGAATCATGTAACTAAAATACTAAATGCATTCTGCAAAATGTGCTATGACCAATATATAAAGCATTTCATTAGCTTTAATTTGACATATTGTTTGACATGTTTGGAATTATGGTAAATCATTAAATAAAATATGTATTAATTAATATGTCAATTAATTAAAAATTTGATGCAAATATGCATATTTTCTCTGACAGAATTGTAGGATTTGACAAGAGCCATCTTTCTTGTAAGTTTGATTCTTATAACATACCGGTATCGTATTGCGTCCCGTTATAGTTGCAGAAAAAATACGCGTGCAGGACACACATACGCACCCCCACACACACACCCAGAGGATCGTACCGTTTTACAATCGTATAACATTCATTGGCGCTAGTAGTAAATTCCAATTTTCTTTGCTTTACCTCACTTGTTCGGCTCAAAAATTAAAAGGGGACATATCTGACAGTAAAAGCTTACATTTTATGGAAATTATGTTTAACTATTTGCTTAAACAGCACAAAACAGAGAAAGCAGACAAATTTACTATACATAGGCCTATACATGTATGGTATGCCAGGGACTGTGTTGAAGGGACTGGAAACGGCTTCCACCCATTGTCCCATGCGGGTTGTTGGTTTACAAATTATCCTCAGTTGAGCAAGCATGAGTACGGGTACTACAAGTCTGATGTATATTTACATTTAGGTGATTGTACGTTCACGTTAAACCGATGAAGGAAACAAATCATTTCGACTAAAGAAGCGCTGAATGAGGTGGCATTGTTGATGATAAATGCCACTTGAGCTGATCAATTGTAAATATAAAACCACCTTAGGTTGCCTTGAATCAGGAAAGTTGAAAAGAAGGAGGAGAACGGAATTATATCCTTGAGATAATCCCGTTGGTAATCCTGTCGCACCTATTCATAGTCCTTTATTCTAAAGTAGTTACACATCTACTTGAAAGTAGCCTTTGATGTGATGTGAGTTGCCGACTACGGTTGATTAATTTTCACTCCAGAATTGAAACCATATCCAATGTTTCTATAGAGAATCCCTTGAAAGTATAACACGTGTGTGTTAAGTACCTGATGTTGCTCTGAAGGGATGCCACACGTGGATACTATAAGAAAGAAATGTAGTTTTGTAAAGATTCCAAAAAAATCCGCCCATTTTAGAACATATATTAATTATTTAGGAGAGTGTTTTAGGATTTTGTTAGAAAAGGGATGATTTTTGATCATCTATATAATTTTTATTGTTTTATGTATTTTCCTGTCATTTCCTGCAAACCTAATAAAGATATTTTGATAATTGAAAATAGGCTGTATCATAAATCGTAGAGGTTGAAAGCGTAACCAAGCGTGCAAAATTATTATTTGCCATGGAACTTCGGTCATATTTTATTTGAAATAAACTGGATGTTAGGATCTGCATGCATGGTATGCATAGTATTGATGGTATACAGACACTGACCTTTCCCTAAAACTAGTAAGCAGCAACTTGTGTATCACACCCGTCATGGGTTCGAACCCTTTTGTTGTATTTTATTGTTAAACCTAAATAGCGTGATTGCTTTTGAATGAGCGGCAACACACATATTTTGTTTGAGGATAGCTGGATCTATCTCCTTTCTTTACATCTTCTCTGCTTGAATACAACGTTGTACGGCTGAATTGAAAAGTAATTGACAACATACTTATAGGCAAACTGGTTATTAGGGATTTTAAACCCAAAACATATTATCAGGGAAGTGCCATACGTAATAATACGTTCACGTAGCCTATATAGTATTGCAATATTGCGAGATCATTGTGACATGTCTAAAAAAATTGTGCAAGTGAAAAGCGCCCTCTATAGCAATTAGAAAATACCGTTGTGATGATGCTAACATCAATGTCAAGGGCGTAGTCTTAGCTCTCAAATGCCGTTTGTTCTGTTCAATTTGCTTGTTTTAATCTCTAGATATGTTTCGTTAACAACGAAAGGGTAAAATCACAATTGTGTCACTTTTACTACGGAAGAGGGCTGCCATGTAAATAAATGATAGCATCAAGTTTATCAAGAGTTCCTTCGTAAAATCAAAAGAATGCAAAATTACACAACAATACAAAATTGTTTTTACTGTTTCATCATGATACAGGTATAATGATTCTCTTTTCCCACTTAAAACAGATTAAAAGATAAATAAATATTCCACATTCTGCTGTCAAATTCAATACATGTGCATGTCAATGATTTTATCATGGTAAATTCTGTTTTCTTTTGTCACTTGTCAGAAGACAAACACATATTGCACACATATAGGTTAATGAACGCGTATTACTTGTTAGGAGAGTACTTAGACAAAATAATGCACGCGTGCTGATGTTGATGTGTATAATCAGGGAATTGCACTTCCCTGGTATAATGCACGAGCCCTAGTAGTGAAAGTGGCACAATTGTGATTTTACTGTTATTAACTAAACATATCTCAAGATTGAAACAAGCAAATTGAACAGAACAACCGGCATTTGAGAGCTACGACTGCGCCCTTGACGTTGATGTAAGCATCATGTCACAACGGTATTTTCTAATTGCCAAAGAGGGCGCTTTTCACTGTCATATTATTTTTTGAGACAGACTGTATATTTACAATTTATAGGCATTTTAAAAAGAAAGTCTAGCTCACAATATTATGCAGCGATGAACAATAAAATGCAAATACTACAGCATGAATATATCGAGGTCGAGAACATTACTAGTATACTAAGTGCCAGCATGGTCAATGCTGTGATTGTTGTTTAACATGGACCATTAACATCTCATCATCGACCATGTAGCAGTTAGTAATGGGGTAATAATTATTCTTGATAAAACTCAAAACTGAACATATTACAGTACAGACTATAATGTTTATATCGTTATTGAATATCTTCGACAAATTATGCTTTGTGCTTCACTCAAGCACGATACCATAAACAGGTAAAATCCCGGGGATGAAATAAATAAAACAGAAAATATGAAACTTCAAAACACGAAGCTGACGACGGTACGCACATAGCTCATTACTAACACAGCAGAGTTGTTATTTTGGCCAAGTAGTATGCGACCACCTGAGGTGATATCACCTTAGGTGATACCACCGGTATAACTCAAGAACTGTATGACCTATAGAAATATCTATAGCGAAGTCGGTGTTTGTGTGTGTGTGTGTGTGTGGGGGGGGGGGGTGTTTGTCTGTTCGGCTATGCGTTTCGCTGCGCTTCGACGCATGGATCCGATATTTCGGATATGGATAGGTATCGGGAAAAGCATGTTGACCAGGAGGTTTTCGCTGGGCCCCTCTAGGTCAAAGACCTAGGGAAGATACCCGAATTGGATAACAAATAAAAGCAGCAAGTGGATATAAAGATGTATACTGGGTAACTTTGGACAGCGTAAAACATGTTTGATCAAGATTTTGCCTACCTGCTCAATTTTAAATGCACCATAATTGCTGCAAATCATTTTTGAATTTCAAACTTCGTCCAATTAAAGGCTTAAACTTGGTGGGTGGAATCCTTTGTATGAGAGGAGCACAAAAATAAATAAATCGAGGTCATTCAAGGTCAATGGTCATCCTGGAGATAAGATTTAAAATTCGCCCGATTTGAAAGTAATTCTCTATATCACGGGAGCACGAACAAAGTCAAACCGAGGTCAAAGGTCATTATGGTGTCAAAAGTTAGAGTATGCCCAATCGGGCTTAAAAGTGGTAAAAAGAATCCCCAAAATGACGGGAACATGTCCAAAAGTCAAAAGGGTTATCAGGGGTCAAATAGCATCGCTATCAGTTACTCTCACAGCTACAGGTGAACTAGTAGATGTGATTTTTGCTTTTGCTCATTTTCTACTATAAGATCACAACATTGAGTTTGCTTTTTAGTTAAGTGACTAAAACTGCAAAAATATGGTTCTTGCCATCCCACTCGCCTTAATTCGCACAGGATGACAATAATTGAAATATTATTGTTTCAAGTAATTTAACACAATAGGGGTGGAATAATTACTCGCCTGTTATTTCGCCACTCGCCCACGTCTTTTGTAATTCTATTAAAGGCCAATTCAGCGATCCAAGCGAAACTGTAAAAAGCTACAACTTTGTATAAATTGCTTAAAAGTGAAGAATATGTCATTTTGAAATTTTTATTAGGTATTTTGAAATTAAATATTTGGCAAAAAACAATGAAATAAGTAAAGACTGGGTGTAAATAAAATAAAGATGTTTTAACCTACGAAATATTGTAAAATACTAACAGCCAACAAATAATACAATCAGCATAAAGTAAATTCAATTTTGCCTTTATTTTGTCTTAATTTTGTCATATTTTGTCCATTCAGCAATAATTGGTCGATTGTGTTAGCCACTTTTAATATATCTTCTAAATTCTGTTGTTTATTTTTATTATTTACCAGCGGTCACCCGTCTTTCGCGGTTCGTAAATAAATGCAATTTGGAAATGCATCACTACCCTCCAAGGTTTTTATTGAGAACAATTTTACCAACTGATGCTCCCTAATTGAGTAAATAAAGCGAGGAGAATAAACACGTATTATGAAAGAAGAGAGTACATGGGTGCCATGGGGTTGGCGATAATATTTTTAATAATCCGCGAAAAAATAGTACATATTTGTTAACAGTTGATGGTGAAGAAGTATATACTAGAACGATAGAAAAATACAAGGGATAAAAGAGGTAGAGAGGATAAAAGGAAAGAGAAAGAAGAGGGATGTGAGCTAAAAGGAAGAACAGTACAAAGAAGGAGAGGCTAGGGGACAACGAAGAAGAAGTTGATTAAAATGAATTAAATGAAAAGGCTGATCAATTTGATAATGGCATGGAAAACCAATGCAACCCGCGGTTATCGCGTAAATGCACGCGTAAACACACGATTGCTAGGTGACCATACAGTATTTTTGGACCCTGGATAATGTATTTTAGGCTATTTGTGCTAATTTTTAGACTTAATCAATAAGAATTTTAAAAATGAGGTGAATAAGCAACGTAACTTAGTGTATGATTTGCTTTGCAAAAATGTAATTCGCAAGTGCATCACCACCGTTCGAATTTTTATCACGAGAAGTTTTCCAACTCGGTAATTTATTATATATTTATTAGTTTTTCTAACATTGGGTGACATTTAGATGGAAAATCATTTTCTTCTGTAATCTGTTTTGCTGATTAAATTTTAGTAAACTTAGAATTGGTGCTCAAAAAAGGACGCTACTGTCACCCAAAAATTGATGCTGAACAATGACTCTGTAAATGTGTAACTTGAATGTTGTTGAGGATGAGTTCCATTTCATTATGAAGTGCTCTCATTATGATGACCTTCGTACTTATTTTCTGGTGTTAAGGAAATTTATGATATTGATAAGCTCAGTGATACTAATACTTTCCTTCTCATTATGAGTGCAGAGGAATATGGTTGTATTTCTCTAATTCTTGAATATGTTAATGGTGCATTTGCTACACGGATGTCTCATGACATTTGAATGTACCGTACTTTTGTTATGTTTTGAATATTATATTATTTTACATTCCTTATAATGACAGTTTTCACTAATGTGTGCTAGTATTACTGTCATGACTATAGCATTTGATTATTGTAAACTGTTAATATTATCTTGTGATTTATGTATTTGTGTTGTGTCCTTGCATGTATATTGTTTACATTGATTATATATATACCCAATGTGAGGTGAATATCAATAAAGATTCTGATTCTGATAGCAGATTTTGAGGTTTTGAAGTACTACAAATTTATGGGAGTGAAGCACTGCTAAAGATTGATTTTATTTGACACTTATTATCAACTTTACCTTTGTATCATTCCATATCGGCAGTAATTCATATTGCGGTAATATGTCCGATCGGGCGTTGATGTCGTCGAATGCCATTTCTATTGCAGGAACACAGCCGCTACCATCCCATCCACCACCAGGTCCCTCGTAATATGAGCTGATATACAGCGGAATTTTCTCGCTTGGCTTTCTAGAATTCTCACGGGGTCTCTCCTGATGTGCGTAACATTTGTTACAAAGCGCGGCACAAGTTGAGTTTGCCTCAAAGTCATCGCTACATCTAAAACGCTCAGTAACTGCTAGCATCGTTGAAACAGGATTTGTAGTAAAATTTGTAGAAATATCACTCTCAAGTGTTGAGTAAACTTTAGAAGTTGTTATATTTTCAGATACATCTGCAAACACAGCCTTAAGTGTGAGTACATGTAATAGCAACAAGTAACGCATGCTGAAATCCGTTAATAAGAAAACAGATGTAAATCAAATCAAAACCTGATCAACTAGAACTTTATTTCTGCTCAAATGGATGTTGATATTTTGAAGTGTTAGCGAGTGATATTCAGTACACGCGGTCCGTAGACATGACAGTAGTTCACACCAATGTGCTCATCTAAGCATTATAAAAACAGAAAACATCGCGCTGTAGATTTATTGCAAATCAAAACCTGATCAACTAGAACTTTATTTCTGCTCAAATGGACGTTGATATTTGAAGTGTTAGCGAGTGATATTCAGTACACGCGGTCCGTAGACATGACAGTAGTTCACACCAATTTGCTCATCTATCCTAAGCATTATTTATAAATGACCGCAGTTACACTGTTTGGTTCATCGAATGAACCATTTAGTGGTCCGTTGCAAGATGTATAGAGCGCCATACTACATGTAGTCCGACTCAATCAACGCTCCGTATACATTCATTTAGAAATTCGCATAACAGTGACATCTATGCTAAACGAAAACATTTGCATACACCCACCTTTAATCGAATGCAATAAAATATATTGATGAAGCACAATGACATGTGTGTGATAGTGGAAATATAATTTACTCGTTGAAAGTTGTATTGTTCCGTTCCAACAGCCGGAATGGCGAGTGGAATGGAACGCCAAAAACTATCCTGACACTTAATCATAATTTCAAAACCGAACTATATTGGGATATTAGATGCAATATCCAACCCGGCACATTATGCCACTATGACACCTCATTTAATCCTCTTTGACATTGTGAATGTAAAGTTTTAGGCAAGTCATCTGGCATTGTCTGTGTTGCCAGGGAATGACATCTGTTGACATTTTATACGTGACTACAAGAAGCAACGTAAGAAGCATTTGAGTAGACAAAGGTCCAGCTTAAACAGTGACAAACTGGTCTATTCATCTACATCTACATAAATACTCAACAAAGTTGCATGAAAGCAATATCTAGTTGAGGTGATCAAAGGCGCCCATGCAGTTGAATACAACATGGTTATACAAAACTGAAGAAAAAAGACATGAAATTACATATTATTAATACAACTCTTGAAGCAGCCAACTGATTTGACAATATACACGGAAGGAGGTAGGGCGTTCCATTCTATGATTGTCCGGGGAAGAAACTATATTTGTAGGTGTTTATGTGAGGTGTCATAACTCTAAACCTTTGGGGATGGTATTGACGAGTTTTAACTGTCTGTGCTTGAACATATTCAGGAATGGGTATTGCAATTTTGAATTTTATACCTTGTTGTTAATCTATGTTGTCTTCTTCGCTGCTCAAGGGAAGGCCACTCCAGATATTGAAGGATACTAGTGACCGTGCCCTCTGTTCTCCGGTAATTGTTGGATACAAACCGAGCTGCCCTGCGCTGTATTGCCTCAATTCGTTGGATGTCGGACACATTATGGGGTTCCCATACAGCGCAAGCAAACTTAAGGTGCGGTCTTACCAATGCGAAGTACATTTGCTGTTTTACGTACTTTGGGCACCTCCAGAGATTTCTGCGAATAAACCCTAGAGCATTGTTGGCTTTAACGGAAATATTGTTGATATGATTTGACCACTTTAGATTACTACTGATTTCAACCCCAAGATATGGGTGATGAGATACGGTTTCCAGATTACCAGTGCCCATGCTATATGTATAAATGATAGGATTTTTCTTTGTAGTTACTCGCAATGTCTTACATTTACGTGTATTAAATGACATTTGCCACTTGTCAGATCATTCAACAAGTGAATTGAGATCTTTCTGCAGGGCCAGTGAGTCATGCTCAGATGTTATTGACCTATACAACAAGCAGTCGTCTGCAAAGAGTCGTATTTGCGTGGAACTATCGAGGTTGTTTGCTATATATGCAGGTATGTGCATTGATATCATAATAATAATAATAATAATAATAATAATAATAACACTTGGTTTATTCATTCATGTAGGTCGCCATTTTGGTAGTCAACTATCATGGGCGCCCATCACTAAATGATTATGATGATATCAATACAGTATGAACCACGCGTATGAAGGAATGCAAATTTTCACACCTCTCTGTTGCTTTATTATAATGATTTTTATGAACAAAATGGATCATAATGTTAGACTTTTCTTCGTATGTTAAATATCCTTGACTGTCTTAATACTCGTATATTGCAAAACCGACAAATTTTGTGTATATTCTACGTTGTCCATGCGTTCATTTTGTACGTTCATAATCTTCAATAATAGCAAAATAAGCGACTTTGCGCTAGCAGCCAATCACACGCTTCAGCGTAGTGCTTGGGATTACCATGAAGGATATGCCTTCACACTTAGACGAAGCAGTCTTCACTTGGACCAACCATCCTTCATGGTAGGAGCAAGCAGTGCTTAGCCAATCACAACTCAAGTCTGTGAGTAAATATTTATTGGATTTGACGAACAAAAATCTAACCAATGATATACATGTAAATCGCTTCCGTGTTTTTTTTTTAATAACTTGTGGTAGTGTTTTATTTTTATTTTTTGAGTTGTTTTTGAAAACAGAACATACAGACGTGCTTACAATGCAAGCTATATAGCATACATGATTAGTCTACCTGTAATTTAATTACATTCATTAGTTTGTTATTTTAAAATCCATTAGTTTGTAATTTAATTACATTTATTAGAGTCTGTAATTAGAGTTGATTAAATAATCAAACGTTCAACTTTTTCACAATAACCAGTGCATGATTTGCACATTTAATATACCGAGGAAATATTGTTGGACATTAGCAATTATAATAATATTATACAAAAACTATCAAGGCGGTTCTCGAACCACGAGTCTCGCCAGGTTTCGCGACCCTCGCTATTACTTTGGTAACAGAAGTGAGAAAATAGGGACGATGGTTCTGAAATAGGCTGTCCGATGATATGGGTAGTGAACACCACAGTATTAAGAGACAAATCTTTTAATTTTCAGCTTATTTATCACCCCAAGTTTGATATAAAATTGGATTTAAACTGTTCATGGGAAACCAGATTTTTAATTTTCGGTTTTACATGTTAACCTCAAATGCCCTTTGACCTCAGCATGTGAGCTTGTACAATTAGAGTTCCAATAGTGCAGCTATGTCCAAGTTTGATATAAAGTTGAATCGATTAAGGAAAATCAGGGCTTAAGCCACTATCTGTATTTCCCTTGCGGCGTACATTAAACCCCATCAACGGACTGTACCAAGTTGCTCTCGAATATGCGATTGTAGCGCAATTAGAAGAGTACTTAGTTCTTAATGCTATTGCACTGATTGCTGGTGGCTATACACTAATCCACTCTAGAATTTGATGTAATGTTTTATATAATAGGTAATGGACAAATAACACGATTGTCTGTTTCTTTACACTAAAGAAGAAGCCGGACCTCCAATATAATAAGATTAACATATTTATGAAGACGTAGATGTGCATCTTACTTGGGGATTTGGTAACCTATTTTCTTCCCACTGGCGAACATTAATGAATTGCATTACTATTCTAGATCCAGCCTAGGCAAGATAAACATGATAAATGAGACAGACATGATACAACCTTAGCTAAATTTACGACACTGATTTATATATTTCACCAAGTTGTACTTTAGGTACAATTTCTTGCAGCTTAAGCTATATGTTTGATTATTGTTTTTGTGAGGAAAACAGAATTACTTAAGCCCCATTCAAATACATGAAGCAATAGGGTTATTGCAGTTCATGTAAAATGTTCTTCGTCTTTAATACACGGCTATATGCTACTAGAATGGTTCTATTTTGGTAATATGTGCTTATTTAAGGCGAGTTCGCGTAAAAGCTGGCAACCAAATTATTTTGGTTAATTCGGAACTATATTGGAACTCCATGACCCTCAAAAAAGACCCTAAACCCCCCCGCCATATTTCATGCTTTTTACGTAAAATGTCATAACTTTTGAAGCAATAGACATAGGAAGATGCTTTTGATGATTAACCATATGTTTTGGCATATGGGGATTTTACTGCTGCCATTAGAACATCCACCGCACTTTAAATTTGTTACAAGTATATTAAAACTCATCTCTTTGTTTAATTATTTGCTTTCCATTACTATCTTGTTCTTTAAATTTATCATGTTTTTATATGCCCTTTGCGCCTCCATGGAAATATAAAAAGCATATTTTTTAAAATGCTATTTAACGTAAGGTAATGTATGAATCGGGGGTGTCAACGTTACTGATTTATTGGTCTTCTAGATCTTCTAGATGTTTTCTCTACATGAGCACCTTCCCGAACACTTTGATTTCTCACAGTTACACCTGACGAGATGGAGCAATGAGACCGGAGCTAGAGCAACCTGAGAAAGAACCGTCAATAGATTGTTGTCTAGGTTTCGCCACCCCAAGGTCAGAGGGTCAAGACAAGTTGGGTTCAATGCCAATATATCCCGGCGCCAGATATCAGTATGGACATGGGCACGGCGTATATGTTCAATCCATGGTCCCTGAGTCTGTGGCAGCTTATCAACTGCTTGTTCACCTTGTTGAATTGCTTGAACAAAAACCATCTGAGTATCTTTCCTTGCCCAATGCGGACTCCACTTGGATAGAAAAGAGAGCAAAGAAACTCTTCACATCCACAAAAAATTTATCGGATGGTTTATCTTCTTCGCCAAGACCAGCCAGTGTATCACGACATTACGGGACTTGCATTCAGGAAAGTAGCAAAGCATCCCTTCTTGGCTGCCAAGTAGTGGTGTTCTTCGTAGAGCCACCCGTGTCTTGTGAATATATGTGGACATTCATCCTGTTGCTTGCAACTTCTACAGCAGGATAAATCGTAAGGGTGTCCGCCTCTTCCTCTGTGCTGCCACTGTGGTCATTGTTTTACATTTCTAATTCGTCGTTACTGTAGATGAGCTGATAGGAAAGATAGAGAGTTAGCAAATCCTTTGTGCTGCTGCTGGCGAGAAACATCTTTTTGTCTTTGATGCCTGTTGCGTCTTGAACGATGTAGGAATTAGTTCCCTCATCTCGCCTTTTCCGCCATTCTCCAGTTAGTTCTTTGACTCCTTCAGTGATGCTTTCTTTGTGTAAGTTGTCAAATATAACTCGCACTTGACAATATCCTCAAGCCTTTGAGTCAGTGAGTTTGACGAAGGATGTTGCAAGCCTGTGGTTGCAAGCTCTTTGCAAGTTTTGAAATTCATGACTGTCATCAACGCCTGCATAGCTTACTACTACCATTCCATCAACTACACGACAGGTATCCGATCCCGCTTCAAACTCAGTAGGCTGTGCAGAAGCTTGACGTGTGTTATTTGCAAACCAGATCTTCCAGAACCTATGTCACCGTGCGCTTGTCCGTCGTGGTAAGATCCACCCGGTACCATAAGAACGTTGGTATATGCAGACTCACGCATCCCAATTACTTCTTCCAGATTGGCACTCTTTCGAGATGACCGGGCAATAACCAACAATCTGGCAAATAGTGCATGACGTTGTTTCCTTCAAGGTCAACACCACAAACCCTATGTTCCAATGTTTGTTGCAGCATACGTCCATGGCAACATTGATAAGAAAGTTGACACTCCAGATGGGAAATGCAATTTGTCACACTCATTGACTCAAAGGCTCGAGGATATTGTCAAGTGCAAGTTGTATACGACAACTATACAAAGAAAGCACCACTGAAGGAACAAACTAGAGACTGGCGGAAATGTACGATGAAGGAACTAAATCCTACACCGTTCAAGACTCAAAGACAACAATATGCATTAGGTGGAAGCGTATTTAACGTTAGCTTTGGACACTTAATTATTTTATTGATTCTTTAAATGGATAAGCCGTGTGGAAAAAAAGAAAATAATTAAATACGCAAAGAAATGCTAAATAGGGCACATCTGCCTAATGTTTCTCGATAGCAACAGCACAAAGGATTTGTTACTAGATATTGTTGCTAGTCATGAATACAAGCAAAAGGCGGTGCAAAGTTTCCCTGCAGCCTATAACAAGCTTGGCCCAGAGAAATCAGCAACTTTGATCAACTGGCATGCTCTCACAGGATGTGATAGCACTAGCTTGTCTTGGCGAAGGAGATAAACCATCCGATGAAGTTCTACGTGGATGTGAAGAGTTTCTTTGCTCTCTTTTCTGTCCAAGTGGAGTCCACATTGAGTCCACAACAAGGCGTTGACAAACTGCCACCGACTCTGGGAGCATGGATTGGACATATACGCCGTGTCCATGTCAGGCTAATATCTGTCGCAAGTATATGGTATTGAACCCAACTTATCTAGAGCATCTTGACCTTTGGGTGGCAAACCTAGACAATAAGCTACTAACGGTTCTTTCTCAGGTAGCTCCAGCTGCGGTCAAGATTGGCCCAGATCTAGAAGATCATTGAAGCAATGACAATAATAAGTTCTGTTGAAAGATTGGACTCTAGTCAAAAGTGTTCCAATCATAAATACGTTGTTATTTTTGAAATCCTCATATGCCAAAACATATGGTTTGTCATCAAAAGCACCTTCCTATGTCCATTGGTTCAAAAGTTATGGCACTTTACGTAAAAAGCCTAAAATATGGCGGCCATGTTGGATTTTTGCTAGTTTAAGAGTGTTTCTAGTGTTCTTATTTTGTTTCCAATGAATCGTTGACCCTTGATGAGTTTAGATAAAATATAATAAATATTGTATGACATTTGAATGAACAGTTGTGGTTAATTGGCAATTTATTTTTTTTAAATTGGCGACCATTTTGAAATTCAAAATGAATGCTCTAAATGTTAATGAAAAAAACTGGCACCCATTTTTTTCTTAATCAGTGATGTTTCTAGAAGTGTTTAAACATGAGTGCCAAGAATCTACCCCAAAAAATGACAAATTTGAAAAATATCACGTAAGCCTATAGACTACACCACTAATTGCAACAGAAACCATTTAATCACCATTCGTTTCAGAAAAGTATATCAAAAAAAATATCAAAAGTTCCCAAAAGTCGAAGTAGTGGAACAGTGCCTAATTTGCATAAATAAAAAATGGGCGCTTATACAGGGGTGAAATTTCAAAGTTGGTCACATCTTGTTTAAAACCATACCAATGTCTTGCTCTTATCATAAGGATACAGAAAAAGTATAGTTCGACCAGTCTCCGACATACAGTTCTTGAGTTATAGGCAAAAAGGTCAAATTTTGGATCCACAGTCGTTTACAATGGAACTATGTTCCAATTTTAATCCAAATGGTCTTAAATTGTTCCTGTATAAGCGGCCATTTTGGATTTATGCAAATTAGGGACTGTTCCACTACGATTTTGGGACTTTTCATATGTTTTTGTGTTAGCTTTTGGAAGATGGATGCATGCAAACTGGATTCTGTTGCAATTAGTGGTGGGTAATTTTTAAAATTTGATTTACCTATTTAGCCCATTTATTGGATCGATTGAGCCCATGAGTCGTCGTCGTCATAATTCATTCAATGTGTCGAAAATTCCATACGACGATTGTTACAAAGAATGCATCAGTGAAGCGTAGGTTCGAGCCTCAAAGTTGAGCAGGTGGGTTTCATCTACATTTTTTACCCTTTATTCTTGTTCCGTGTGCATGGAATGTGATTTTCTTTCTTCGTTCCCCATAAACATGATAAATTAATCTGGTGCTAATATCGTATGCGGTAGTGATTATTATGAACATTACTAAATATTGAAAATTCAAACCAACATTTGTCTAGGAAAAGTTGTTCAATGTTTATCCTCCGTGTTAACCTCAAAGCAGCACATGTTTTCAGCGTATATATTGGTTGGGCCCTTAAAACCGGTTTAACCCACCAGAGTCTGGCCCTAAGTCCAGAGACCTCAGAGAATTGATTGATGCCTACCCAAGACAAGGAGATATGCAGTTCAAGAAATACTTCCCAAGACACCTTCAAAGAGGCATTATAATGGAGTGCTCATCTGTATAATGGTGAAATAAGGCTCTGAAGGTGACTGCGCTGGTGCTCTACCAATTAATTACTTCTCTGTATATATATATAGGGTCAATACCATCATATTGATGCTTTTATCAAACAAGAACAGACGCACATTGCACATACGTAACACACGATATCAATCCAATTTAACAATTATTGTTACATTAAGGGGGTACTACACCCCTCGATAAATTTGTGTCTATTTTTGCATTTTTCTCAAAAACTAATAACACAGTGGTAACAAAAGTTATGTATATTAAAGGGGCAAGGAATCCAATTACTATACTGGAATTTTAGTGACCCAAGACAAGCGGTTCATTATTTATGATAAGAAATAAGGTACCACTAGGATGTACCTCATTTCCTATCATATATACTGAACCGCTTGTCTTGAGTCACTGAAATTTCAGTGTAGTAATTGGATTCCTTGCCCCAATAATATACATAACTTTTGTTACCAGTGTGTTATTATTTTTGAGAAAATGCAAAAATAGTCACAAATTTACCACATGGGGTGTAGTACCCCCTTAATATATAAATCACAACAAACTGCAGCAACATGCAGCATTTGTTTAGATCAATATCCAAAACCGGAACCACAGGCGTAAATCACGTAATGTTGATGATACCATTGTAAGCGACCTCTAGTTTTCAGTAATAAACCCAAATGAATCAGTACTTGGTGTATAAAATCATATGTGAGATACCGTAAAATTCCGTCTACAAGCATATATATGCCTCTAAACGAGGTTTTTTGACACAAGAGACAAGAGGCCGACACTCTCAACAAAAACGTTATTTGGAGTTTGAACAACTATATTACTGATAAAGGCGGCTGTACAAACATGTATATTTGTAAGACCAATCTATTGCAATGTTTTTGAGAAGGGTATTGGCCTTTCATATCTTTCGTTAAAAAAACCCTCGTTTAGAGGCATATATGCTTCTAGACGGAATTCTACCGTATATGATGACAGCAATTTCAAACATATTGGTCACTTCTGAATTGCCTCCCGTAATATCGATATTTTCCAAATTATAACCATTATGTGAAGTATAGATAAGAGGGTGTTTTTGCGTGTATAATTTTGATGGTCGATATAATTTTATGTTCAATGTCAAAGTTTTTAGTTTTTAAAATTGCAATTTGTTAACATGATATAACAAGCTAATATAACAAGTAAATAATTGCGAAACGCCAGCGCCAGAGAATATTAATAAATGTGTGTTTTAGCGATTGACGCGATTCCTGCATTACGATTGATGAAGATAGAAATGAACAGAACAGAATGACACATAAATAACACATATAATGTAACGGAAATAAGGGCGAAAATAAATTAAGTTGTACAGAATAAACATTTTGCGTACCAAAATAAATTATAATAAAATACAGTATGGCTTTATGTGCCGCGAGTTCGGGTTTTTATTGTCTTTCCTCTTAAGTTTCTTAACCTTACCAGGCAAATAAGGTAGGCATAACTGGACTGAAAAAGTTGTTAAGTTGGTACGAACATAAATTCTGGGGAAAGTCCAAGCACACTGAAGATATCATTGACTGCACAGCGCAAGAGATGGACTAAGCAGTTGATGGATATATTGGCATTCAGGGGACTTTACTGAATGATCCCACCACAATCAGTTGCAAATATAGCATTCACGGCTAATCAATGATTACTACCCTACTCACCGACATCGCCTGGCTAATAATTACTTTGTCATCAGATATACTAAAATCAATACCCGGGATCGATACACGTGAATGTGCTATATTTATTTCCTTGCACTTTAACATATGTGTTGAACAGATATGATAGTCGTTAGCTTGCGTCTTGAGAAAGAAGCCTGCGTCTTGAACTCAAAACTGACAATATTTCTGATGTGCCGAATTATATAGCCAATCGTTGAGGTAGTCTAAAAGTCTAAAAGCATATGACCTTATTGACCTCGACTCAAACGCAGCGAAATCAGTAGCCTTAGTCAGATGTCCTTCGGCCCATTAAAAACTATTAAACAGGTCGATACAAAATGGCCATGCGTGGCGGTGAATTCAACCTACCATGGCGATTTCTGCCATGAAGATATCGGGGCGATGACACTGTGCCCTATTGGTGGTTTGTTTGTCATTATATTTTTATTAGAAAAAGCAAACATAAAAATAAATATAATCACAGAAAATCACACCTAGAGTGTATGCACAAAGATACAGAGTCAGTATGCGACAAAATGGCATAACATGACAATGCACCTTGTACATCAAATGTCAAAGCACTACTTTTTAAAATGATTAATTAATTAATTTACCCTTTTTATAGGCAATATCATATTCCATTTTTCGTTTCATCAAAATGAAGTTCTAGACATAAAAAAAATCCTTCTTAACTCTGTCTTTCCCCCCATTCCAGATGAAATTAAAAATGTCTTTCCCCCCATTCCAAATTTTTGTAAAAAGTTTCTCGAATTTTTATACAAAGAACAGGAAAAAGATACAAAAACTGTGGAAGCAAAAGAGATTTTATGACACAAATTTTACCAATGAGTGACAAACTTCTAGCTTTCCAACAATTTAAGGTTTGTTCAATTTGCTTCATCTTATAATTTAACCCAAACAACAAACTCAAATTGAGGGAAAAATCAATGAATTTATCTTGAACCCAGCAAAGCCCCTTATCTTGATATGAAAACTCTTGGTTGCCTTTTTTAGAACCTATCCAAATTGATTAGGATTTAGACAAATTTACATTACATTTACCAGAAATGTAGAGGATATCAAACAGACTTTGAAATGTTTCCTTTGAACCCTTAATGTAACATGTAGTGTCATCAGCAAGCATGGACACTTCTTTCTTGTTAACTAAAATACCTAATTACACTCCCAAGCGTCTCCATGACACACACGAAAAGGTATGGGGAAATTGGGCAACCTTGCAATATACAACGTTCCATATTGACTGATTTTGTAAGGAAATCGTCGCTAATAACAAAAGATTTCCTGGCAGAGTAAACAGTTCTAACCCATTTGATAAAATTTTCACCAAATTTAAGATGATCCAACACTTTAAAGAGGAACTCATGACTGACCGAATCAAATGAATGTATGATGTTCCAATAGCATAACCAATCTTCTGATTCTGCAAGTGATCAAGCAGTCTATTAATTTTGTGTACACCTTGTTTAACTCCCTGTTTAAACACTATATCGTGAAGAGAGACTGTTATTCCATTTAACCACCGATGCAGTGTTATGGTACATGGACTGAAATTCCAGCTACAACTTCCCTGTCACTCCGGCGTCATACAGCTTATTCAGTAGGATGTCATGATCAACAACATCAAAGGCTTTCGAGGCATCTAATGTGGATTGCCTTCTTGTTATCAGCAGCATCAGTGATTGCCTCAACTGTCAATAGTAGAGCTGCATTCATGGAAGATGTTGCTCTGGTGAAGCCCCTCATATAATTCTGATTCTTCATCATGATAGGTGCAGGTCTTAGCAACCATGCCTTCTAAACAACCTTCATGATGATAGAGGTTACGGTTATGCCTCTGTAGTTAGACGGATCCTTTGGATCTTTGCCTTTTTCAAAACAGGTACGTGTCAGAGCGCCACATTTTGAGCTTGTCTGGTATCTGTCTAGATTTGAGAATATAGTTGACAATATTGGCAAGGGACTTGATAACTTGATCACCACCAAAAAGATGCTCTGGGAGTTCATGAAGACCCGCAGCTTTTCCATTTGAAATAGATAGATGACCGTCTTCATCTCTTCACATGTGATAAGATCAATCCTGTCATCAGAAGAAGAGAGGATATCATTGATCAGGTTTCTGTTCAATAGAGCAGCATCCTTATAACAATGAGAAATATTGGGATTTATGGAAGGCTCAGCCAGCATCTGGAAATACTCTCCGAATGCACAAGTGATCTACTCGGATGTACAGAAGGTCTTCCCATTGTGATATACTCATCTGTTATGACACGGTTTCCCCCTCTTTGCTGATTGACTAGCTTGAAGAAGAACGTGGTATCCCCTGATATTGCCGCAGAAATTTTGTTGTACTTGTCGATCTGAAGACTGTAAAAGGATGGTACTACGTAATATTGCTTTCGACTTCTTGCGGTTCACAGTTGCATCATGCTGTAGATCACTAGGAGAACTATATCCTTCCAGCTTCTTACTGTTTGCAACAGCCCTGGCAATAACAGGCGTCCAAAACTTTTTTTTATATAGTGGGAGCAGATACGTTTGTGAAGGTAGTAAACACTATTGATAATATTGAACTATACAGGGTGTCTCAATATAAATAGGCCCTGTGGATTAGGGACGTAACTTAAAATTTCTGTAGTCAAATCAAACATTATGCAGTCATGTCTACAGCAGAATTCACCACGACCTTTGCAGGACTTAAACCCCATTAAACCAAGATAAACCTCACTGAAAACAGCTCAACTATGTTAAATCACGGATGTGTCTCATAGCCCTGGTTAAATCCATAAACATATGTTTCTGATTTATCTGTGCGATATTTCAATGTGCTGTGATGAAATAGGTATTATAATTTCAGTTGGATGCACCATTACAAAGCAAACAATACTGAGCGTGGCCTTTGTTTCCGAAGTGAGAACAATGGTCTGCTTATTGTTATCCAGCCATGTTGATGGTACAACTCATGTCAAACTTGTCACAGCTATTGTGATCGTATCACACAAGTAAATGAGAAACATGTGATTTTGGACTTTTTCATTTTTTAGCTCCTACGGGCAGTCAGAACTCCATATTTGGGAGGGCTCGACAACAATCTTCCCACAATCGCATTTTAATTATTTTTAGATGACCATAGTGGGAAAGAATTGAAGTTTATTTACAGCTTCTATGGCGAAAATTGATCAAACCGATCACACGATGGTGCTCGTTTGAAGTTGGAGCTATCGCGAGTCAGCTGTTGAGCACAATTTGCCATTGAAATTACACGTCCGACTGTTATGAAATTTTGGAAGACACTCTTCGGGAAAACAGCTCGACAACAGCTTTCGCGTGACATTTTTTACTTCAAATTGTAGTATGTTAAGGATGAACATTATAATTCACATGTGAGCTTCTACGGCTATTATTGGGTGAAGGGTTTTCCCACCAGCCCACTAACTAGTCCATTGCCTATACCTAAAGTTACATTCCATCGTATGTGTGAGTTTCGGCTTTTACCAATTGGACAAGGCCTTACTCACACACGCATGTACATTGAAAATATATACATGCATACGAGTTTTTAATGGGATTGTTTTGATACACTTACTTGACTATATCTAACCTCAAATAATACTTACAATCATTCGGGTAGGTTCAATGTTGTCCCAGCATATTAGGGATCAGTCTAGTTCATTTGGTAATAAGTATCCGTAAAGTAAAAGGGAGAAAAATTAAAAGAATTCCCGACAGACACGAAGAAATCAGGTCACGAAGCTATGTTTACAGCAGTATGACATAACCTTTCGTAACCCGCACATGAGTTTCTGCCGGAAGCTGACCGGAACTACTTTTTGGGGTGAAATGACGTCAGATGACGTCTGAAATGTTATTCTTGAGTCGCAGTCGTTATAACATTCAAGAAACATTAAATTTATAATTTAATTTCATTCAAGTTTATTTTGCGTAATTTTCTAAAAATAATCATCATTCATTCTACTACTACTTCATAATAATAATAATAATAATAATAATAATAATAATAATAATAATAACAATAACAATAACAATAATAATAATGTATTGACTGTGCAAATGCTTTGACCCGGTGAAGATTACTCTGCATTAATTAGATATTGCATGGCAGGTTTACATAACTTGCAACATGAGTCATTGGTAGATGTATTGACGGTGTTGCCCAGATGTCGTAAGATATAATGACGCAAACACGCAACTTCTTTGGCCATCAATTTCTCTGCCATTTGTTTGATGCATTCTTTCTGTTTGTGGTAAGTTGTTCTGGTGGCAAACAAAATCCCTTCTGCTGCCTTCCCGTCTCTGCCGGCTCTACCTGTTTGCTGCCAATATGACAGCAGATCTTTTGGTGTGCCCCACTGAATCACAGTCCGCACGTCATTAATATGTACACCTGCGAAAGAAAAAATAATTAACATAGGCTACATAACCCCGTATTAAACACATAGAGTCCAATTGCCGCGGGGTGTAAAAACAATGAAACGTCCACTTGATTTCCGTGTACATGATCCACTGACGACTATATAATTATCAAATGTACCAACGTCCGCTTTCCACTTGCCGGGTGCACTCTTAAATCAAATGAAGCAATGTGCGTTTTCCACTTGCAGGATGCACTCTTAAAACAAATGCGCCCTCTTTTATTTACTAGTATTTTGTTATATATTATACAAATTTCACGTTCTTTTTTCTTACAGATTGCAACTGAAGTTGATGGACTAAAATACAGTGACAGCTAGTGACGGTCACAACTTATGACTCTAGTTCGTTTGTAATTATTACAATAAGAATGACCTACCTAATGAAAACGCCGTGGTTGCAATTACAACGCGTATGACGCTGTCTTCTCTAGAAAAAACTGACAGGACTCTTCTCCTTTCTGTGCTGGACAATTTGGCATGAAACAAGACGATCATGAGATTGGGCCTATCCGATGGGATGCCACTGGCATATGCATCCCCCCACAAATCTAACATAATCTTCTGATAGACATTCACTGCAGCAGCAATAGTTCTAGAAAACAATAAAGATTAAGATATTAAAATAAGTCATTATTTTCGGGAGGGGTATACGGAAGTGTGCTTGAGGTTCCCTAAAAGTTTCACCCAAAATATGATTATGAAATGATTCGGTGTTGATATATAATACATACCCTGTAAATATTATGCATTTGGGACAATTTCTTCTCTTTTTGCCGAATTTGTTGCAAAAAGTCCCCAGCACATTTGACAAAGTCCATGGCCGCATCTGTCTTGACAACGAGAGATATATTTGGTCTGGAAAAATTAATATATAATAATGAAATGAATTGTATAAAATATTACAAAAAATAACATGTAATATAACACACGCAACAATTAACATGTAAGAAATATTATTCAATAACATGTGACCAGTTATGTCATAAATTACCTCTTTCAGCATGACTAAATTAAATATTATACCTGTCAAGACAAGCCGTCACCGTTGTCATTTCTCTTATGTGCAGCTTCAACACTAGTTCTTGGCGAATTTCTTTGGTCAGTGTTGCTGTTAACAACAAAAAGGGTGCCTCCGGGAACATGCTGCGTAATTCCGAGCAATGGTCGAAGGCCTCTCTAAATTCCTTTCCCCTGTGTGCAATTATTGTGAAAAATAAATAACTGTTAATAATTTATAAAACGTCTTACATTGTAATATGTGTGGTAAAAGTAACATTTATCCGGTATAAATACAGGCAAGATAATATATACTAACCAAGTGGTGACGACGTGTGCTTCATCGAAGCATATCAACACCACCTTCCTTCCAATGTCCATGATGCTTTTACGCCACGTATCCCCTGCTACAGCCTCAGGTGTGGCAATGATTACCCTGTAATCGTTATTTTCTATTCCTAAGTAAAGACATTGAAAAGAAGAAAAGTCATGTAAGTGCTAGTACACGGTGACTGTCTTTTCAAAGCCAAGTATAATACATGAAAGGTGAAAACAAAGTAAAACATTAAGCCATATTCACAAGATAGCTATACTTACAAGTTCAAATAATTCAGTATAAAGTCATTGGAACTGAATAAAGAAAAATAATGCAATTAATAATTGTTAATATGCCTACCTTTTTTCACAACGTCGACATCTGTATCTTCATTAAGAACGATACAACTCACGCCCCACTTTCCTAAGGCTTCTAGTTGGTTATCTTGGAGCGCTTTCAGTGGACTCACCACAAGTGATACTGATTCTTCTTGTTGCGCTAAGCAGGGTAAAACAAATGTAAGACTTTTGCCGTATCCTGTTGGCAATATCCCGCAAGTATCCTTTCCAGATAAGACGGAATTTATAATTTCTATTTGTTTTGGCCTTAGTTGAGCCGGAATGGCCGGATATTTATTCGTGACTCGCTCGTGATTATACATTTTGTGATGTATTTTTTAGACACAAGGGGCGGTTTTATACAGGGCGTAGCCAAAATTGCGCCAAAAAAAAAAAGGATATTGATTACTTTTCCTCCACTATATTTGATAATAAGTAATTTGCCTAAACCAGAGAAAATACGTTACACCTATGCACCCACCTGTTCTTTTTATTTTACCTATTACATCCATTATATCCTAAATGGATAGTACTGTGCTTTTTCTTTGTACTTGCAAATAATCTCAATCGGGCAACATACGAATGATTCACAATACCAGGTTGTTACATGGTGTCCCAAAAAAATCATTGCTCCCTTCTTTTCTCGTGTTTGGTTTCACACAAATTTTTTACAATATTTATATGTTGGTTCATCCTTAGGTTTAATAAACGGAAGCAACTTCTTTTCGGAAATTCCCTTGCCGATGGGCAATGGAAGTGGGATGCGAGTTCTTTTGCTATATATAGTTGCATTTATATATTTTATAAACTTATCAGGAGAAACAGAGGGCGCAATGATGTGATGCTTTTATGTTCTTGTGGGTGTTTTTTTTGGGACACCCTGTATTTGATTATGTCATTTGAAATGGTCCGATTATGAGCGTCAAATGGTCACACCCCCTGATACTTTACAGATTCAGTCGCAGTCAACATCTATCGCTTGAGGTGATAGGTACGGCGGAATCGAGTTATAAAACTTTATATTGCAGTACTTATAACTATTTGATAATAGTTCTCCATTTCTTCAGCTGCGTCATGGCACAGGTATGTAATGTTATACATTTTACCATTTATATGAAAAGTCAAAACAAATGCAACGTTATCATAAAAATATAGTTATTACTATTTTAAAATGCCATTTATATGTTTCATGTCTAGTCCTTAGACAATATTCGTTATTACAGCCAGGAGTAAAAAGTAAGTGAAACAAATGCGATATTTATCTCCATATTTGGACAAAACAAATTTAACACCACAAAACCACGTACACTTTACGTCATCACGTAGTCAGGTGGTATATGTGCCGTGCATTCTCTAAATTCAGTAAATTTCCATCGTCAACCGTGTATTTGAATGTGATTATTTTTAAATTTCAAAACGCTTGAAATATCACAAACAAGTAGGCTTATGTTAATAAATAATATAAATACAAGCTAAAACCGTTGGGGTTCGATAATGAACAACACAAAACCAACTGGAGTATATTGAAAATGCCATACGGCCGAGCGGTTTGCCGGCTCTCTCCGACCATCATGCCACTCACCGCCTGACGTAGTAGCGTCCAGTACAGCGACACACCCTAGCGCTCCGTACACATGCTTGCGTGTATGTTAAGGGCGCAAACCACCAAATAAGTGATGTTTTTAAATGCACGTCAAAGTCATTATTTGTACGCGGCAAATGAGATAGACTGAAAGAGTATGCAGTTTGTGCGCGCCCATGTTTGATTTATTATACCGATACGGTACGTTACTATACCTTAAATTCATATAATGCGACAATTCGGAGTCGGTCAGAGGTCAATAACCAAATTAACAGGTAT